>NW_016868894.1:0-2465 GCF_001698545.2 Rhinopithecus bieti | reverse complement strand
AAAAAAAAAAAAAAAAAAGATAAATTAGTGCATTCAATATAATCAACCTCTTCATCTTTTCAAAGAAGAGAGAACTAATTAATATCAGGCCAGATTTTGGAGAAAATACGCTTTCATTTTTTTTTTCTTGGCAACTTAGATCTTACAGAAAATGGAGAACACTTTGCATTAAATCATCTTTGTAAACATGGATACACTTAGGAGGTTCTAGCTGAACAGCTATTTGTAAAGCAGTAAAGCGCCAGGGACCATGTTACTTCAACACCAACTTAACACCCTACTAGGTAGACACTTGGTGCTACCAAAGGCCTCCCCACCGTCTGAGTCCGGTCCTTACTTGCACAGGTATAGGAAGAGAGGCTCCAAGTCAGCGCACTCACGGTTCCCGAGTCTCTCGTCTTCCACAGACACTGGAGCTGTGCAAACTTACTGGCCGCACTGATGAAAGTACATAGATTCTGTTTGCAGATAAAATGTGAGAAAGTCACGAGTCTATTTGTTAAAAAAGCAAAAGAGGCCTGGGCACGGTGACTCACACCTGTAATCCCAGCACTTTGAGAGGCCAAGGCGGGCGGATCACAAGGTCAGGAGATCAAGACCATCCTGGCTAACACGGTGAAACTCCATCTCTACTAAAAATACAAAAAATTAGCTGAGCGTGTTGGCGGGCGCCTGTAGTCCCAGCTACTGGGGAGGCTGAGGCAGGAAAATGGCGTGAACCCGGGAGGGGAAACTTGCAGTGAGCTGAGATCGTGCCACTGCACTCCAGCCTGGACACCAGAGCGAGACTCCGTCTCAAAAAAAAAAAAAAAAAAGGCCCCAAAATCCCAAAGCACTTTTGAAGCCAAATTTTCAAGTCAAAATAATAACGGATTTGTACAAAGTTGAAACCTAACTTTGGTGAAAAAGAATGCAATAGTGAGACATTTATTTATTTATTTTGTTCGTTAGTTAAGACAGAGTCTCACTCTGTCGCCCAAGCTGGGGTGCAGTGGCACAATCTTGGTTCACTGCAACCTCCTCCTCCCAGGTTCAAAAAATTCTCCTGTCTCAGCCTCTCGAGTAGCTGGGAGTACAGGCACGCGCCACCACGCCTGGTTAATTTTTGTATTTTTAGTAGAAACAGGATTTCGCCATGTTGGCCAGGCTGGTCTCAAACTCCGGACCTCAGGTGATCCGCCTGCCTCGGCCCCCCAATATGTTGGGATTACAGGCGTGAGCCACCACGCCCAGCTTACGACGTTTATTTATAACTCACAGATTCCACCATGCAGTGGGTAACTAATTGCCAGGGCTAGTTTGAAGTTGGGAATGAGAAAGAATCAATGCATGGCCACAGAGGTTCATCTATCCACACCTCCAATAAGAAATAAGTACTGAGGGGCCAGATGTGGTGGCACAGGCCTGTAATCTCAGCACTTTGGGAGGCTGAGGCAGACAAATCACAAGGTCAGGAGTTCGAGACCAGCCTGGCCAACATGGTGAAACCCCGTCTCTACTAAAAACAGAAAAAAATTAGCTGGGTGTAGTGGCGGGCGCCTGTAACCCCAGCTACTCGGAAGGCTGAGGCAGGAGAATCGCTTGAACCTGGGAGGCAGAGGTTGCAGTGAGCTGAGATCGCATCGCTGCACTCCAGCCCTGGCAACAGAGTGAGACTCTGTCTCAAAAAAAAAAGGAAAAAAGAAGTACTGAGATACTGTGCTTTAGAGCTTGGGGAAAACCATGCTGTTCTGAACTGACAAACGTGAACTCGAGCAGCAAGCTGTGGCATTTCAGCCCTGAATTCCTGGCTCTTCTGCTAGTCTGTGTGGTGGTGCACTCAGGCCTCTGCTCTACGGTGAGGAAGTGAGCCTCACAAATCAGCCTGCTGCTCTGCACAGCATCCCCCACGCTGACCACCACCAGCCCTGCCAGCACCAGTCTCTTCAGCAGCTGAAACTCCAGTCTCTGGGTTGAGTGTAGGCCGAAGGGAGATGAGGTGACACCTGGGAGACCAGTTAGACTAGTGCAGTCACCTGGGTTTGTACGAGGGCAGTAGAAACAGATGAGGTGAGAAGTGTTCAGGTTCCGGATATATTTCCAAGGCAAAGCCAATAGGATTTGCTGAGGGAGTAGTAATAGGATGTGAGAAAAAGAGAAATCTGGCTGGGCGCGGTGGCTCACGCCTATAATCCCAGTACTTTGGGAGGCTGAGGCAGGTGGATCACGAGGTCAAGAGATTGAGACATCCTGGCCAACATGGTGAATCCCCGTCTCTCCTAAAAATGCAAAAATTAGCTGGGCATGGTGGCACGCACCTGTAGTCCCAGCTACTCGGGAGGCTGAGGCAGAAGAATCACTTGAATCTGGGAGGTGGAGGTTGCAGTGAGCTGAGATCATGCCACTAAACTCCAGCCTGGTGACAGAGCAAGACTCTGTCTCAAAAAAAAAAGGAAAGAAAATAAAGGAAAGAAAGAAAGAAAGGA
>NW_016868893.1:0-237 GCF_001698545.2 Rhinopithecus bieti | reverse complement strand
ACTTAAATTTACCAGCTGCATTAGGCCCTAACAAGTGAGTCAGCCTGACCTTTGACAAGCTTGCATTGCAAAGAACAGAAAAAAAGACCAACGTGGCTGAATCTTAATGAGCAAGAAAGTGTGCCTTTCATTTTTCATTCCAATTATTTGTTAACTGTTATAGCTATTTTCAGGGACCTTAAAGACTTCAATGTCCTTAAGGCTTGCAAATTTGCTTTACTACTACTACTACTACTA
>NW_016868891.1:0-1097 GCF_001698545.2 Rhinopithecus bieti | reverse complement strand
GTTCTCACTCATAGGTGAGAAATGAACAATGAGATCACTTGGACACAGAACGGGGAACATCACACACTGGGTCCTATTGTGGGGAGGGGGGAGGGATAGCATTAGGAGATATACCTAATGTAAATGATGAGTCAATGGGTGCAGCACACCAACATGGTACATGTATACATATATAACAAACCTGTATATTGTGCACATGTACCCTAGAACTTAAAGTATAAAAATAATTTTAAAAAATTAGGTTAAACTGTTCCTCTTAAGCTATCCATAGGGTGCTCAGCCTTATCAATATAAGCATTAATATACTTCACACATTTCTTAATGGAAGTAAAACATGTTTGAATGCAAAATCCAAGACAAACTATTTAAGACATATAACATTGTGTATTTCAGGGTTTCTGAAGCATACAAATGTTTAATTGTTTTCCTTTCTTTCTCTCTCTTTATCTTTCTTTTCTTTTATTTTGAGACAAAGTCTTGCTCTGATGCCCCAGGGAAGGGCATCTCTGAAAGAAAGGCAGTAGTCCCAGTCAGGAGCTTATAGATCAAACTCTCTCCCTGGGACAGAGAACCTGCGGGAAGTGGCAGGTGTGGGCGCAGCTTCAGCAGACACAAATGTTTCTGCCTGCCGGCCCTGCAGAGAGCAGTGGATCTCCCAGCACAGCGCTTGAATTCTGTTAAGGGACAGACAGCCTCCTCAAGTTCGTCCTTGATCCCTGTGCCTCCTGAGGGGGAGAAACCTCCCAGCAGGGGTCAACAGACACCCCATACAGCAGAGCTCTGGCTGGCACCTGGTGGGTGCACCTGTAGGACATAGCTTTAGGAAGAAGAACAGACAGCAATCTTTGCTGTTCTGCAGCCTCCACTGGTGATACCCAGGCAAACAGGGTCTGGAGTAGACCCCTAGCAAACTTCAGTGGACCTGCAGAAGAGGGGTGTGATTGTTAGAAGGAAAACTAACAAACAGAAAGGAATAGCATCAACACCAACAACAACAAAAAAACGACCACACATAAACTCCATCCAAAGGTCACGAACAGCAAAGACCAAAGGCAGATAAAGCCACGAAGATGAGGAAAAACCAGTGCAAAAGGCTG
>NW_016868890.1:0-237 GCF_001698545.2 Rhinopithecus bieti | reverse complement strand
GGTAATATTTTATACCTTTATCTATTATGTCTATATTTAATTCATATATCTATTATATCTATTATGTCTATATTTTATACCTATTTTCATAATGTCTATATTTTATACCTATATCTATTATATCTCTTATGTCTATATTTTATACCTATATCAATTATATCTATATTTTTTACCTGTATCTATTATATCTATTATGTGTATATTTTGTACCTATATCTATTACATCTGTATTTTATA
>NW_016868889.1:0-1470 GCF_001698545.2 Rhinopithecus bieti | reverse complement strand
AACTTAAGAAACTACATTACTAAACCTAATAAATTACTGAATTTGGTTTTCTTCCTCATGTATTTCACAAATGTCTCTTCTTCAAGCCCCTCCATGGACTACAAACTACAAACTGTAGCTGGGTGCTCTACAATTCTTGAATCACTCTGATTAAATTGTTTGACATTTTTGCAGTGACTCCCATAATTTTTTTTTTTTTTTTAGACATAGTCTTGCTCCGTCGCCCAGGCTGGAGTGAAATCACAGCTCACTGCAACCTCCGCCTCCCGGGTTCAAGCGATTCTCTCACTTCTGCCTCCCGAGAAGCTGGGACTACAGACATTCGCCATCACACTCAGCTAATTTTTGTACTTTTAGTGGACAAGGGGTTTCCCCATTTTGGGTCAGGCTTGGTCTTCAACTCCTGACCTCAACTGATCCGCCCGCCTCGGCTGCACTTTGACCAAGCCCGGCCCCATACAATTGCAATAGCAGAAAAGACAAACTGTGAACCCCACAGATCAAAGTTCTTCCCATTTATGAACCCGTACCGAGAGTCAGGATTCTTCCTTGACACCCTCCAGTGGTCCCTGCACAATCTGGGAGAGACGCGGCACTGCGGGTGCAGAGCTGCCCACAGAGCGCTCCAGGCCAGGGGCACAATCACTGCGCGGGGAAGCGACATGACGCCCGGGGCCAGGTTGTCAGCGTAGCCGCCATCTCATGGCTGAACGGGACTGAGGTGGAGCTGGGTAAGGAGAATTCGGGGTGCAGATTGTGGAGCTGACTGCGGGGAGGCCTGAGTACCGCCACAGCCTCTTCCCCTCTATGCGGACGCTAGACCGGCACTCTCACCATTTCTAGGCTTCCAGGGGGTCCCGGCGTCTTAGCTGTGGATCTCCCAATACCTGCAGGATACAGGGCCACACAGGCTGGGCCTCTAGGAGCAGAGGACACAGAGCAGTGAAGACGAGACGTGGACCTCCAGCTGCAGCAAGAGACAACGGCCCCGCCAAACCCGGAAGCCTTACGGTTCATTCCAGCTGCGTGCCCTATTGGTCGGTTTCCAGCCCGGCGCCCCTGATTGGATAATGCTTAAGGCCCCGCCCCCTCAGGCCCTGAGTGACAGAAGATGTGATCAGATGCTGGGCGGAGTGAAGAAAGAGTGACAGTCTAAGCTGCAGCCTTTTCAGGCAGGGCTTCTTTCCTGAGCTGAGCCAGGCTCACCCCAGAGTATGGGAAAATTCTATTTCTTCTTTACCGTCTCTCTTGTTGAATGTATTCAAAGGTGAACAGAAGTATTTTGCTATCATGTTAATAATACATAAAATTTTGTTCAAGAAAAAATCAACTTTTACTTTGGTAATAGTGTATTAACTATTAAAGCTAATTTTAATAAAATCTTATAAATAAATCAAATATGTCATTTTGACCACTCCAGATTTACATATATATTTTGTAATCCTTGTAATTTTTTTATCTATCTATATT
>NW_016868888.1:0-1099 GCF_001698545.2 Rhinopithecus bieti | reverse complement strand
TTTTCTGAGATAAAATCTCACTCTGTCTCCCAGGTTGGAGTGCAGTGGCGTCATCTCGGCTCACTGCACCCTTCCCCTCCCAGGTTCAAGCAATTCTCCTGCCCCAGCCTCTTGAGTAGGAGGGATTATAGGCTCCTACCACCATGCCTGGCTAATCTTTTCTTTTTTTCTTTTTTTGAGACAGAGTCTCACTCTTGTCACCCAGACAGGAGTGCAATGGCGGGATCTCAGCTCACTGTAACCTCCACCTCCCCAGGTTCAAGCGATTCTCCTGTCTCAGCCTTCCGAATAGCTGTGATTACAGGTGCGCACCACCAAGCCTGGCTAATTTTGTATTTTTAGTAGAGATGGGGTTTCACCATGTTGTTCAGGCTGCTCTTGGACTCCTGACCTCAGGTGATCCACCCACCTCGGCCTCCAAAAGTGCTGGGATTACAGGTGTGAACCACTGTGCCCAGACTAACTTTTGTATTTTTAGTAGAGATGGGGTTTCGCCATGTTGACCAGGCTGATCTCAAACTCCTGACCTCAAGTGATCTGCCCACCTCAGCCTCCCAAAGTGCTGGGATTACAGGTGTGAGCCAGGCACATTGTAAGCATTTTCCATGTCATTAAAACATCCTTGATTTTTAAATGGCTATATAATATTCCAATGTTTGGATGCACAATAATTTGTTTATTTTAGCATAGCACTTTTACACTATTTGTATTTTTTTCTGTTAAAAGTTAACAAATGACCAGGCATGGTGGCTCATGCCTGTAATCCCAGCACTTTGGGAGGCCAAGGCAGGCAGATCATCAGAGGTCGGGAGTTCAAGACCAGCTTGACCAGCATGGAGAAACCCCATCTCTACTAAAAAAATATAAAATTAGCCGGGAGTGGTGGCACATACCTGTAGTCCCAGCTACTTGGGAGGCTGAGGCAGGAGAATCACTTGAATCTGGGAGGTGGAGGTTGCAGTGAGCAAAGATTGTGCCATTGACTCCAGCCTGGGCAACGAGAGCAAAACTCTGTTTAAAAAAAAAAAAATTAACATGTTCATATACAAATCTTTGTATCTCTGACGCTGATCTCAGCTCACTGCAAGCTCCGCCTCCC
>NW_016868887.1:0-566 GCF_001698545.2 Rhinopithecus bieti | reverse complement strand
CACTCCCCTTCCAGGGTCTGTTCGACTGTCCTGCAGGTCGGGACAAGTTGTCACAGGCTGCTTCCTAAGTTCAGCAGTCACAGCATAGAAGGCCTCCATCACCCCCTCCCCTGGAGCCCACTGGACTACACATTGCCAGCTTTCCTTGTCCACAGAGCCCGGTGCCACCATCCCGGCCTCTTCATTTGTACCGATGGCAGTGTTCTTAACGAGCTTAGCACTGACGTTCATCTATTTGTCCTTTAAGTCCGTTGTCTGTGCAAGGGCCACACCATCTTTTATTACTTTGGGTCTGCCTGCCCCCACTTTGTTTAATAATTATCTTTCTTCTGTTTAGTCCCATAGCAACAGCTACAGAATCACATCTTGAAGCAGTAGGACTCAGACAGGCACCAAATTTTAAGTCTTCGGTGTAAATCCAAGGCAGGTAAGGCCAGGGAATGGATGTTGGTCTTGTCTGGTGAAGGACTTTGGGTGGTCGAAGCGTCTTGGGTGTTGGGGTGAGCGGCTGGATGTTGGTCTGGCCTTGTCTGGTGAAGGACTGTGGGTGGTCGAAGCATCTTGGA
>NW_016868886.1:0-852 GCF_001698545.2 Rhinopithecus bieti | reverse complement strand
GAATTGCATTTAGGGACTTGAATTCATAAGAATGTGTAAGCCTGAGCAACAAAGTGAGACTCGTTCTATACAAAATGCTAAAAAAAAATTAGCCAGGCATGGTGGTGCGTGTCTGTGGTCCCAGCTACTCAGGAGGCTGAGGCAAGAGGATCCCTTAAGCCCAGGAGGTTGAAGCTGCAGTTGGGGCCTTTTCCCCCCTTTCCCCCCCCCCCGGGGAAAAGTTAAAACTTTTTAAAAAAAAAAAAAAAAAAAAAAAAGGTTTGGCTTCTTGAATTGCTAGGACAGAAGTCTCTAGCCATAGGAATAGTGGAAGGATTCTCACACTCTGAAGGGTTTAGTTTTTATATTGTAAACAAATGTGAATCTGAAAGAACCAATCCTTCAAGATGAATTAACGAGTGGCTAACTGGGCCTGTATTTAAGACAGAGCCAAGCAATCGTTTGCTGAACAGTGTTTATACACTTTCTCACTCTGGGTTTCCCAAAACCCCACACCTTTTTAACTCTGGAACTTTCAGAATTTGCCTGAGTCAACTATTAAGAGTCAACTTGTAGACATCACTTGAATTACTGAGTAGCTGGCTTCTTCTTAAAATGCTAGGGCAGTTTCTGGCAATAGGTAGTGTAAGGATGCTCAAGTACACTATTATCAAGAATGAAAAGAAAGAGACCAGGAAGATGAATGAATAATCCAAGTCCAATCACATATTATTTTGGATTAAATTTCTCTGCAAAGAAATATAAAGTGAAGAAAGGGGAACATCTCTTCATTCAGCATCTCTCTTTTGTTGATGTTTTGTTTAAATTCTTTCAATATCCTTTTATATCTTGAATTTTCTCCTACAGTGAAAT
>NW_016868885.1:0-303 GCF_001698545.2 Rhinopithecus bieti | reverse complement strand
AATTAGATAGAAGCTTCCTGGGAAAGTTCCTTGTGATGTTTGAATTCATCTCACAGAGTTACACCAGTCTTTTCATGGTGCAGTTTGCTAACATTTTTTCCCAGAATCTGCAAAGGGATATTTGGGAGTGCATTCAGGCCTGTAGTGAAAAGGAAATATCCTCAAATAAAAAACGAAAAGAAGCTGTCTGAGAAACTGCTTTGTGATGCACGAATTCATCTCACAGAGTTATACTGTTCTTCTTGTTGGGCAGTTTGCTAACACTGTTTTGCTGGAATCTGCAATGGGATATTTTGGAGCGCA
>NW_016868884.1:0-243 GCF_001698545.2 Rhinopithecus bieti | reverse complement strand
TTATTTTATTTTGAGACAGAATCTTGCTCTGTCACCCAGGCTGGAGTGCTGTGGCGCGATCTCAGCTCACTGCAAGCTCCACCTCCCAGATTCACGCCATTCTGCAGTCTCAGCCTCCTGAGTAGCTGGGACTACAGGCACCTGCCACCATGCCCGGCTATTTTTTTTTTTTTTTTTTTTTTTTTTTTTGTAGAGATAGGGTTTCACCATGTTAGCCAGGATGGTCTCGATCTCCTGACCTCG
>NW_016868883.1:5877-7670 GCF_001698545.2 Rhinopithecus bieti | reverse complement strand
GTACTCTTAAATTTATATGAAATGTAATTAAAGAAAGTCCTCAGTGAAAACAGCTTCTTGCTTGTTTTACAAATATCTAATTATTCTACAACTGACAAAATTTAAAAAAATTTATTAAAAGATAGTCTCAAATTTAATGCCACACTATACTGCTAACAAAACCCAGTTAAGAAGATATTAAGCCTACGATGAGGACCAGTGGAGATTCTATATAAGTAAAGACTGATGATTCTGCTTTTGAACTAATAACTCAGATGGAAGTCAGCAAAAATTTCTAACCTAAATAATGCAATATAAATAATACTGTCCAAGGATTTCTGAAATCAGCCTAAGCAGTATTTCCATAGAAGTGATCTAAACAGACCAACCACTCAATTTCAACATGATCATTCTTATACCTGACAATGTAATAAGAATTAGTAGATGAAATGCTGTTCTGTGGATTTAGGTTACTTAAATTCAGTGCCCAATCATGTCAGAGACTACAACTTCGGAATCTTTCCACCTCATTTTGCTCACTGTTAAGACGTAGAAATTGCTGTTGTAATAAAATTTGGGGAAGTTACATAAAGGAACACTATAATATTCATAAATCCTATATATGGGTGTTTCTGAAATATGTATTCTGGGATTTTCCTTTTTTCAGTCTTGAAATTTCACACTATGAACAATTAATTAATCTGTCAATTGTCTAGACGCAAACATAAGAAGTGTGATAAAAAATTCCTTCTTTTAACATAACCTTGGGAGTTTTTCACAACACTACAGAATTATAATCTAGAACAGACTTGGAAACAAATTATGAAAATCTGTAACTCAATACTATCTTTTCTATGTACATAAGAGGCAATGACAATTTTGTTGGCTTTTTTGTTTTTGTTTTTACTTTTTTAAATTATACTTTAAGTTCTGGGATACATGTGCAGAACAGACAGGTTTGTTACATAGGTATACATGTGCCATGGTGGTTTGCTGCACCCATCAACCCGTCATCTACATTAGGTATTTCTCCTAATGCTATCCCTCCCCTACCCTGCCCCCTGACAGGCCCCAATGTGTGATATTC
Source organism: Rhinopithecus bieti (assembly GCF_001698545.2). Lineage (NCBI taxonomy): Eukaryota > Metazoa > Chordata > Mammalia > Primates > Cercopithecidae > Rhinopithecus > Rhinopithecus bieti. The sequence continues at coordinate 6,604 of NW_016868883.1, read as the reverse complement.
CCTTCCCTGTGCCCATATGTTCTCATGGATGAAGCTGGAAACCATCATTCTCAGCAAACGAACACAGGAACAGAAAACCAAACACTGCATGTTCTCACTCATAAGTGGGAGTTGAACAATGAGAGCAATGACAGTTTTAAAAGAATTTTTTTAAGACAGCGTCTTGCTCTGTTGCCTCGGTTTGAGTGCAGTGAAGTGATTACAGCTCACTGGACGGTTTTTTTGTTTGTTTGTTTTCTGTTTTTTGAGACAGAGTTTTGCTCTTGTTGCCCCAGCTGGAGTGCAGTGGCGCAATCTTGGCTCACTGCAACCTCCACCTCCCGGGTTCAAGCAATTCTCCTGCCTCAGCCTCCCAAGTAGCTGGGATTGCAGGCATGCACCACCACGCCCAGCTAATATTTGTATTTTAGTAGAGTCAGGGTTTCACGATGTTAGTCAGGCTGATCTCAAACTCCTGACCTCAAGTGATCCACCCGCCTCAGCCTTCCAACATGCTGGGATTACAGGCATGAGCCACTGCACTGGGCCTGGATGGTTTTTAAAAAGACACAAAGCACTCTTCAACATATTTCTTAGGCTGGGTGCAGTGGTTCACACCTGTAATCGCAGCACTTTGGGAGGTTGGGGCGGGAGGACTGCCTGAGGCCAGGAGTTTGAGACCAGCTTGGGCAACATAGTGAGACCCTCTCTCCCTCCCTCTCTCTTGCAAGTAATTTATATATATACA
>NW_016868883.1:0-2670 GCF_001698545.2 Rhinopithecus bieti | reverse complement strand
GGCAAGAGAATCACTTGAACCCGGGAGGCAGTGGTTGTAGTGAGCTGAGATCGTGCCACTGCACTCCAGCCTGGAAGACAGAGCAAGACTCCATCTCAAAAAAAATAAAATAAAATAAAATAAAATTTACTATGTGCATCATTACTTTTGTAATTTACTGTATAAAAACTAATTAATAAAGAAAAGTAACACAAAATTGTTAAATCTAAATGTTGGAAATACATATTAACTTCAAAACAAACTAGCTTCAGAAATGAAATTTTCCCAGGGTAGAAGTCAGAGACTCTATACTGACTTGGGCTCTACAACCAATACCATAGTGGCTCCAGGACAGAAAGAAAGGAGAGCAAATTCTGTAGCATCTTAAATCCTATAGCATAAATCCAGAGCCATATTGGTGGTTCTAGAATCTTCACTGTCATTTGCAACTAAAAAATAAAACCAAAAAATGTGAGAACAGCACACCCCATCAGCTTGTTGGCTGGGGTCAGGTACCTGCTCTGCAATAGTTAACTCAGTCTCTTGATTATTGAAGGTGTACAGTGCTGGCAAACAGCTAGAAGCTCACAGACTCAGCAGCTGCAGCTCACTACATGGTTTTCAGAATTAGAGAGAACAATTTCCACATTTTATCACAGGATACAGGAATAACTATCCTTTGGAAACCACTCCACCCCACTCCCAACAAACATCTGCCTCTGAAACCTTATTACTTCTGGTCTGGCAAGTTAGGAGTAATTAATCAACTATCCTGTCTGCTGGGGAAGGGGAAATGAAAGAAAAAATCTGGAGAGTAAAAGGAGTAGAGAAAGTTCCAAAACAAATTATATTTTGGACAGATGGCCAAGAGTCTATATTTTCATTGCTAAACAATACATAGATTTACCAGTTAGTTTGGTAACAAATGCTGATGTTTTATTAAAGAGAAAGACAAAATAAAAAAGAAACAGATGAAAGAATGAATAGTATATGGAACCTCTACTGAAGAGGTAAGAAATTTAACCAGAAAGTCAAACAACTAAAATTTGCAGCATAGAAACTCTGAAAATGAAGACATGTGTCTTTAAGAAAATCCAACGCAGTATTTTCACAACTTGAATTAGCAGCAGAATGCAGCACGAAATGAATAGACTTTAAAACCATGGAACCGTGTTGGAATCCATGTGATCTTGGGTGAATTACTGATCACCCCTCTGAATCTCAGTGTTCTTTGTAAAACGGGTTCGATTAAATGAAATAATACATCCAAAATGCCTAACATTAGAGGGATAAATGTCAATTCCCTTTACAAAGTAAGCTTTAAGTTATAAAAGCTTTTAAACAACCTTATGTCAAAGTTCCTTTAAATGCAGTCAGTACTCCTACCACATTTAAAATGTGAAAATGTCAAGAAGCAAGGTATACCTGCTTCTTTAATGTATTGAGTAGAACTACAGCTGGAGACAGAAGAATTTTCAGCTTAAAGGAAATATCCAGGAACACAATTTAGGGACATTTGAGGCACAGTTCATCAGGTGAAACTGTTGCAGATACAAGGAAACAATGGAGGGAGCTGAACTGCTTATGTCAAGTACATAGAAGCGTGTTACGGTCATAAAATTAAGGGAGTCCACAGGAAGTATTTATGAAGACAACTTCAAACAACGTGCCCTAAAGCAATCTGTAAAAGCAGACACGAAGAGACTCCAGAAGGTTGTATACATGCAGAAAAGCAACGGCGTAGCTCTGTTCTCCCTCCAAATGGTCCTAGGATCAAACTCCGTCATCAGGAATCAATATTGCTTCCCTACTCCCATTGAGGCCTGCTATCTGTAGGATCCACATCCTGAGTTCAAAAGGTTTTCCTCTGTAGAGGTACAGCTTAACTCCCATGGCTTGCATTCTTTCTGGGCTACAAACAATTTAGCTGCTGATCACTTCTTTTACCTTGTTACTTGGCTGTCACTGTGATCATGCACTTCTTTCACGATCACTGGTATTTTGGAATATCTACTCATTTCTGGAAAATTCTTGGTTCCTTTAGGCAAACACTTGATCTTTTCCTAACATTAAAACTAGTTTACCTACAAAGTCTAGTTAAAATTTCCAGGAAACATTTTTTCAACACAATGCGACATTCTCTCTATGGTACTAGAAACCCAAATCACCGTGTGAATCAATACATGTGAAAGTCATAGTAATTAGTACAAATTAGTAAAGCTGAATTTTCTGTATGCTGAATTATATACTTTACATATTATTAATCCAGTATTTACATAAAGACTGCATTAACTCAATTCTCCAGCTAACAGCATTACTGGAATCACAAGTATGTAATTTAAAGCATACAAGCAACTTAACCATACTCTTTTAATAGAGTGTATGTACAAACACAATCCATACTAAACTGATAAATTTCTTAATATTAAATCAAGTCATTATAGTGGGAAACCATCATCAACTGTTATTGAAGCAATCCTTGTTCTGTGTTGTTCCAAACATCAGACAATCGCCATGTTAGCATTAGATGAGTGTCATAAATCAATGTGGATCTTAAAAGGCCAAAGAAATCAAAGCCAAACACAAGCTAAAACTAAATTCTTACACAATAAGTCTGAGAAACACAAGTGCACAGAAGATAAAATCCATGTTTTAGCCATTTAGCTTCATTCGATACCTTCCAAAAAGAGT
>NW_016868882.1:0-856 GCF_001698545.2 Rhinopithecus bieti | reverse complement strand
TTTTTGAGAAACTGCTTTGCAATGTGTGAATTCATCTCACAAATTTACACCTTTCTTTTCATGGAGCTGTTTCCTAACACTGTTTTTGTGGAATCTGCAAAGGGATATGCGTGAGTGCAGTGAGGCCTGTGGTGAAAAGGAAATATCCTCAGACAAAAACTAGAAAGAAGCTTTCTGAGAAACTGCTTTGTAATGTGTGAATTCATGTCAAAGAGTTACGCTGTTCTTTTCATTGAGGAGTTTGCTATCACTGTTTTCCTGGAATCTGCAATGTGATATTTTGGAGTGCATTGGAGACTATGGTGACAAGTAAATATCATCATATAAAAACTGGAAGAATTCTTTCTGAGAAAGCACTCTGTGATCTGTTAATTCATCTCACAGAGTTACAGAATTCATTTCGTAGTTCAGTTTGGTAGCACTGTTTTTTGGGAATCAGAGAAGGGATTTTTTTATCGCTTTGAAGTCTATGGTGACAAAGGAAATATCCTCAGATAAAAGTAGAAAGAAAGTTTCTGAGAAAGTTCTTTAAGATGTGTGAAATCATCTCACAGAGTTACACGTTTCTTTTCATGGAGCAGTTTGCTAACACTGCTTTTGGGGAATCTGAGAAGGGATATTTTGGATTGCATTGAAGCCTATAGTTGCAAAGGAAATATCCTCAGATAAAAACTAGAAAGAAGCTTTCTGATAAACTACTTTGTGATTTTTTAATTCATCTCACAGAGTTACATAATTCTTTTCATGGATCAGTTTGGTAACACTGTTTTGGGGAATCTGAGAAGGGATATTTTGGATGACATTGAAGCCTAGGGAGACAAAGGAAATATCTTCACATAAAAATTAGAAAGAAGCT
>NW_016868881.1:0-900 GCF_001698545.2 Rhinopithecus bieti | reverse complement strand
ACCTCAATTCAAGTTGGATAATTAGGCTGTAGGCCATCAACCAGGTTGAATAAACATCCCATGAAAGGTACACTCAGTACCAAACCCCGAGTTGTATTGGACAAGGCTATATATAGGTTATGGCCAGTACCCAGACAGACCTCAATAGCAAACAGAAATAAAAATGAAATACATGCTAGGAGATAATTTTACAAACTGTAATTCCAGAAATCCATTGAGAGGAAAATAAAAATGGCAAAGCTTTACTTGAAAGCCTGTGCTGGAGTGGTAGCTCTCTAAAGAAATAGAAAAATCTGTATCTAGAGAATTGCAGCTCTAACTATAAGCAATGATCTCTGTAACTTGCACTCTAAATCCAAGTATTCTTTTATTTATTATTTATTTAATTATTTTAGAAACTGGGTCTAGCTATGTTGCCCAGGCTGGAGTGCAATGGCTACTCACAGCCACAAGCATGGCACATTACAGCCTCAAATGTCTAATGTCAAGTGATCATCCAGCCCAACCTCCCAAGCAGCTGCAACTACATGCCCACAGCACCACACCCGCCCAGTCAAATTTTTTAAATCAAGAAAGTTGCATTTCTATCCTTTTCTTCTTTCCCATGGTCATTTTAATCACATGGATGATGATCATGCAAATCATTTTAAGATTAGTTACTGCACATGTAGATGCACTCTGGTTTCCATACAATCTTCTGTGTTGTCTACTTGTTACATAGCTCAACTGTACTTTTGGATACTTTGGGGGAAAAAATGGACTTTCGTCTTCCCTGAAGAATAGAGTGAATAGGCCGGGTGTGGTGTCTCATGCCTGTAGTCCCAGCACATTGGGAGGCCAAGGTGGGCAGATCACAAGGTCAGGAGTTTGAGGCCAGCCTGGCCAACATGGTGAAATCCC
>NW_016868880.1:0-1537 GCF_001698545.2 Rhinopithecus bieti | reverse complement strand
GTTATATTCATAAAAGTTTTAAACTGCCTCCCAACTTCCACTCTTCATGGCAGGGAGGGAGGACAACTGAACTAAACATCCCAGGTTGTTGAAAAATTCGTTCTAAAACATACACTAGAGATTGAAAATCCTGTTTCTCACCAACTTTCTCTTTCCTTGCTCATTTAATTTTATTTAGTCCCTTTATGCAAATTATTATATTATCATTAGTGGCAATTTACCAGGAACTGCTCACAGTCTATTGAAGACTGTTATTTTCCCTCCCACTTTTCTTTCTCTTCATTTTCACATACCCACGAAGCCCATCTTACTGTTGAAGCACCAATGTGCCGTGGCCCAGGCTTGGACCCTCAAGACACCTGCCTGATCCCCCAAAACTATTTACTGACATCTTTGGATCTTCTAAGCAGATAGGGGCAACTCCCTCCTCACCATTACTATCACCACCACAGGCACCACAAACGCCACCACACATCTCAAAGAGTAGCCTTGTGTTTTAGATTACACAGACTTTAAAACTTCAAGAATTCACGGTCCTACCCCTCCTGCTCCCGCCTCAGGGAGTGTGAGTCCCCACCCCAAGCCTAAGCACTTAGGAGAAACCTATCTAGTTATCTGAGATAAGCACTGACATGCATGCTGGGCTAAATGTAGATTTCAGCTTCCCTCGGGTCTTTAGCTCCTCCATGTGATTAATTACCTAGAGACCCACAAGAACCCCAGGAGGTAAGGAAGTAAAAGTACCATCTAGTAGTGGTACCCACCATCATCTCCTCACCTAAGTAGGACGGGAAAGCAGCGCACACTCTAACCGATTTAACTTGCTGCACATCCAAAAAAACTAATGGCGAGCTGCAAAGAAAGTAGAACACACGGACATTCCCACACGCGCCTAGATCGATTCACTCACGCCGAGGGCACGACCAAGTTCATGCCACCATGGATTCCTGCCCCAGTTCCCCGCGAAAAGTAACCACGCGTCTCCTACCCCTGAAGGCAACGAAGACAAGGTGACGACTCTCTGCTCGCTCAAGTGGCTTCGGTCCCGGGCCAGAGGCCAGGGATGGGCAGGGGGGAAGCCCCAACTCCTGGCTGCTCCCCTCCTCGCTGCTCCGTCCGGGCTCTCCTTGGTGGCAGTGGACAGGCAGGATACCGGGCCAGAGGGTGGAGCAGCGGATGGTCGGAGGCGAGACTGACTGGAGGTGGTGGTAGTTGAGGGGGAGGCGGAGAGAACTAAGAGAAGAGGAGGCGAAAGAGAGAGGAGACGGAGGAGTAATTCAGGGGGTCTACCAGTTTAGGCAGCCAGAAAGCTCCTCAGAAGGAAGGGGCGTGACTGCCAAGGCAGCTCCTGGGCAAAGGATGGGAGGTAGGGGAGGGGGACGAACGGGTGGCTTTTCTTCTTGCGGTGAGCGGCTAGGACCGCCCCGGAGCAGGGCGGGGGGGTGGACTAGGGAGGAAGGCGGAGTAGAGGGCGGGGAAAGAAGGGCGGGAGCCTGCCTGGACCCTGGAAGTGAGGAGGTGGGGAGCGCGGAAGAGA
>NW_016868879.1:0-1169 GCF_001698545.2 Rhinopithecus bieti | reverse complement strand
TCAGAGAGTGACACATGCCTGTTCATGAAGCCTTTGCTAAGACTTTTCGTGGAATCTGCAATGGGAGATTACAGAGCACATTGAGGTCTATGGTGAAAAAGGAAGTATCCTCAGCTGAACCGTGAAAAGAAGTGCTGTGAGAAACTGCATGGTGAAGTGTGAATGCAACTCACAGAGTTACTCTTTTCTTTTCATTGCTCAGTTTGCTAACACTCTCTTCTTCAAATCTGCATTGGGATAATTCTTAGGGCAATGAAGTTTATGGTGAAAAAGGAAATATCCTCAGATACAATCTAGAAACAAGATTTCTAGGAAACTTCTTTGTGATGTTTGAATTAATCTCTCAGACTTACAGCTCTCTCTCCATGTAACCGTTTGCAAAAACTGTTCTCGTGGAATCTGCAAAGTGATACTTTGGAGCGCTTGGAGCGTTATATTTGAAAAGGAAATATCCTCAGATTAAAACTGGAAGGAAGCGTTGTAAGAAACTACATTGTGGCGTGTGAATGCAACTCACAGATGTGCACGTGTTTTTTCATTGATCAGTTTGCTAACATCGTTTTCTGCAAACCTTCAATGGGTTGTTTCTTAGCGCAAGGAAGCTTACAGTGACAAAGGAAATATCGTCAGATAAAAACTAGAAGGAAGCTTTCTGAGAGACTGCTTTGTGATGCGTGAATTCATCTCACAGAGTTACACTTTCCTTTCATGGAGCAGTCAGTTACCACTGTCTTTGGGAATCTGAGAAGGGATACTTTGGATTGCATTGAGGCCTCTGCTGACAAAGGTTATATCCTCAATTAAAAACGCGAAAGGGGCTTTCTGAGAAACTTCTTTGTGTTATGTGAATTCATCTCACAGAGTTACATCTTAGTCTTCAGGAAGCAGTTGTCTACCACTGTTTTGTGGAATCTGCAAAGTGATATTTGGGAGCGCTTTGAGGCCTCTTGTGAGAAAAGAAATCTCCACAGATAAAACTGGAAAGAAACGTTTTGAGAAACTGCATTTTGATGTGTGAATTCATCTCACTGAGTTCCACCTGTATTTCCAGGAGTGGTTTGTTAGCCCTGTTTTGTGGAATCAGAGAACTGATATTTCAGAACACTTTCAAGACTTTACAGTCAAATGAAACATCCTCAGATAAAATCGAGAAAAGCTTTCTCAGAAAC
>NW_016868878.1:0-634 GCF_001698545.2 Rhinopithecus bieti | reverse complement strand
AAGCTTCAATGCACTATGAACTAACGCTTTGCAGATTCCATGAAAACAGTTTTAGCAAACTGCTCAACGAAAAGAACAGTGTAAATCTGTGAGAGGAATTTGCACATCACAAAGCAGTTTCTCAGAAAGCTTCTTTCTAGTTTTATGCGAGAATATTTGCTTTTTTACCATTGATTTCAATACGCTCCCACATATCCCTTTGCAGATACATGAAAGGAGTGTTACCAAACTGCTCCATGAAAGAAACGTGTAAATCTCTGAGATGAACTCACACATCACAAAGAAATTTCTCAGAAAGTTTCTTTCTAGTTTTATCTGTGGATATTTACTATGACACCATAAGCTTCAATATGCTCAGAAATATCCCAATGCAGATTCCAAAAAAACAGTTTTAGCACACTGCTCAATGAAAAGAATAGTGTTACACTGTGAGATGAATTCACACATCACAAAGCAGTTTCTCAGAAAGCTTCTTTCTAGTTTTTATCTGAGGATATTTCCTTTTTCACCATAGGCCTCAATGCGCTCCCATATACCCCTTTGAAGATCCCACAAAGAGAGTGTTAGGTAATTGATCAACAAAAAGAACATTGTAACTGTGTGAGATGAAATCACGCATCACAAATCAGCATCT
>NW_016868877.1:0-1218 GCF_001698545.2 Rhinopithecus bieti | reverse complement strand
TGATTATGGGAAAAAAATCAGTTCTGTCTTTGTGGGTTGCTCTACTATGGAGATCAACAGTTACTGTGACTGAGTCGGCCCATTCTGTTTAGAAATATATTTTAAACGTTTAGTAATTGACATGTGTGGTTGTCCTTGATTAAGTACACAGATTTCACAAAATAGGCACACTAATTTCAAAAATCACTGAGTTGTAATCATAACTTGTACCCAGTTAGTAAGGAGCAGGGGTAGATAACTTTATTTATATGGGGATGGATAGTTGCTGATACTGGTTTGAGAATGTAAACTCAAAGAGCGGGTTCTGGGTTCTCTTTTAATTCAAGGCCAAGCTTGTAAATTAGGCTGCCCTGAAGAAAAAAGCATTGCAGATAAAGGAAGGGAATGGGAAAAATAAACACACGGTGGCCTGTGATCCCAGCACTTTGGGAGGCCAACGCATGCCAGGGGATCCCTTGAGGCCAGGAGTTCAAGAGCAGATAGTCAACACAGCAAGACCCCATCTCTACTTAAAAAAACAATTAACTGGATGTGGTGATGCACATACATAGTCCCAGTTACTTAGGAGGCTGAGGCGGGAGGATCACTTGAGCCCAGGAGGCTGCAAATTATCTGTGATCACACCACTGCACTCCAGTCTGGGTGACAGAGTGAGGCCCTGTCTCAGAAAACTGAAAAAATGACAACGTAAATATTATTGGGAAATTCTTAGCCAAAACCAACTTTGGCAGTTTGGTTAGAGGAAAAACTCTGATTCTATCACTTTTATCCCTAAATAAGTTTCATTTATCCTTGGTATCCTGAGTTTTTTTGTTTTGTTTTTTTTTTTTTTTTTTTTTTTTTGAGACGGAGTCTCGCTCTGTCGCCCGGGCTGGAGTGCAGTGACCGGATCTCAGCTCACTGCAAGCTCCACCTCCCGAGTTTACGCTATTCTCCTGCCTCAGCCTCCCAAGTAGCTGGGACTACAGGTGCCCGCCACCTCGCCCGGCTAGTTTTTTGTATTTTTTAGTAGAGACGGGGTTTCACTGTGTTAGCTAGGATGGTCTCGATCTCCTGACCTCGTGATCCGCCTGTCTTGGCCTCCCAAAGTGCTGGGATTACAGGCTTGAGCCACCCACCGCGCCCGGCCCTGAGTTTTATCTTGGACTTATCTCAATTTAATAATCATTTTGGGGCGGGGAGAGGGCTCCTTTTCCCAGACCCAGGGCTAATTTTAGG
>NW_016868876.1:0-1213 GCF_001698545.2 Rhinopithecus bieti | reverse complement strand
TTATATTTCACAAAAGAATTGTTACATTCACTTCAGCTTGGTTTCACCCAGGTTTGGAGGAGTTCCTTTAATAGTAGCATTATTAATATTGTTACTAATAACAGTCTGGCTACTATTTCTATAAATATAAAATATTTTAAAGGCTGAGTTCTCAAAATAATGCCATAGATCCGATTGGAATTCACCATGAAATAGCTTGAACTGAGCAGATATTCTGACCCTGATGTGTATATGCACTAAATATATGATCTTGTTTCATCAAAACAGATTGTTGCTTGGTGAATTGGCTTCAGAACATTACAGCATCAAACCCACTGAACACTATTTACTAACCCTCACTGCATGGAAAGAGGATGAGTATAAATGTCAAGAAAAAAAGATAATTGAAAAATGTCCTGATCTGCCGAGACTAATTAAAATTTATTAAGCCAAGGAAGAGCTAATAAAAATATGACAGAGAAATAGTCCCACAATCACCCAATGATTATTAAGAAATAGGAACTTGAACTCTTAATGATTGGAAAGAAATGCACTTCCATTTTCATTTTTTCTATCTTGAATGTTCATCTTTTTACTCCTGAGTTATTTATGGTTTGATGTGTTATCTATGAAAATTATACTAAAAGTGTTGTTGAATCTTGGACAATGTGTAACTTTGCAGGAAAGGTAAGGTGGTAGAAACACAATCTTTGCATCTATCCGATGCAGACAACAATTTGCTGTAGCATCTTGGACCATTTTATTCAATAGCCCCAGATTGACTTCTAACCCTGCAAAACCTTCAGGGTGTCATGCCCACTCTCAGGCTTTTGAGCCCCATGTACCCGAGACTACTCTTTCCTCTCCTCTTTCCCAATCAAAGCTACTACTTCCTCAGACTGGATCACCTGAGACAGGTGTTAAGGAGAGAGCAATAGCTAAGTAAATAATTCACATAAAGGGGTAAATAACATAATTTCCTGTAAAATATTTTGTTACCCCCAAAATGCATTTCTCTAAATAAGTGGTTCTCAAACTTTGCTGCGACTAGAATCACCTGGGGAGCTTTAAACACTCTTGATGCCCAACTCTTGAGTCCATGCCCCAGAACAATTAAATCAGAATCTCTGGAGGTATATAACCCAGGCATTAATATTTTTTAAACTTCCCATGTGATTCCACTGTGCAGCCAAGTTTGAGAAGCAGTGTGCTAAATTAGAGCTTCCCAGTCTTG
>NW_016868875.1:0-1208 GCF_001698545.2 Rhinopithecus bieti | reverse complement strand
GTCTCTCACCATGTTCCCCACAATATCCTGCCTTTAGTTAATACTCAAGAAAAGTTTGGTTGTACAAGGAGCCACAACAGGTCTCCTGGTTTCTTGTTTAGTACTTCCTCCTTTGCACAATTTTGTTTTGTTTGTTTTGTAAATAGTTCTTTCTTTACTTGTATTGCAGTGCTGCTCTTTGGTCAGTTGTTCTAAAGTAAGGTTTTTTTTTTTTTTTTTTTTTTTTTTTTTCACTTAGGTCCCTAAGCTTCCTACAAGCCTGTATGGGGGTGGTGTTTCTAACCTCCCTTCTATTTACTCTGTCTTTGTTGTCTCCTCCTCTGAAGTTTCTGCCTCTATTAGTTATATGACCTCTTTCATCTGCTCTGCTATTAAAACTACAAGTTCTTCCTTTGCTGCCTCTAGCTATCTGGAAATTTCCATTGGCTTTATTCTTTTCTGATCATTTGCCTTTCTCTATTCATTGAATTTTGTTTACTTCATCAAAACCATCAAATCATTTCATCTGTTGCTGTCGACAGGAATAGAGATGAAATATACTATCTAGTATAAACTATTGGCATTTAGGGGCCTTCCCCGCAACACACACATATAAATAAATGTATTAAGGAATACGTTGGGTGCCTTTCTAGGACATTTTAAAAAATCTCAATTTCACTTAACTTTTCTTTCTTTTTCAATATGGCATTTCTAAATCATTTAATGTTACCAACTCTACCTGTCTTTACATAATCTAGTCTCATACTGGCGGGCAAGGCATAAGTTAACAATGATTTTAACCAAAACTTATAATTTCTATTTCTTCTTCTCATTCAACTCCATTAATAAATTAAGGTAACAGTACTGTATATCACTTTATTTCATATAGGATTTGCTCGGTGGTATAGACAGTCAAGTTCCTCCATCCCAGCCAGTGGGGTAACCAGTGACATTTGCCCAGGTTGTCAGGTAAATTTAATTATTTCATTTTGCAAACAGCATTGCCATTTACACAGATTGGCTCTGATTCACAGGACATAATAGCCAAGGGGTGGTTACTTGCATTTAATTTTTAAAATGCAAATATAAGGCTTTGCAAGCAGCATGAGATTTGAAAAGCTTTCCAAGTGCAAATGCAGAGTGGCACCCTCATGTGCTTATAATGGCCCTAAACACTCCTATTTCAGTAAAAGAAAAGGGAAGAGTCCCAAAGTGTTCCACTTCCTCTA
>NW_016868874.1:0-1507 GCF_001698545.2 Rhinopithecus bieti | reverse complement strand
AGCAATTTGTAAAATAGTCAATGTGATGTGACAACTAAGACGTTTTATAAGAAAACATTTTAAAAACATTTCAACAAGACTAAAACCAAAATTAAAAAAAAAATATATATATATATACACACACACACACACATACACACGCCAGTGGTGTAATGTCAAAGGTATAGATTTTATGGCCAAAGACTGAACTCTGTCCATGTCTGAAATGAACACTTGATATTAGCCAGTGATATTCGTGTTTAGCAGAACACAGAAACACTTAATAAACATACAATTCTACATTAAAGCCATTTTCTGCCTTGGATAAGTAAAAATTTTCACAAATTAAGACACAAATGCCTAAAATGGCTATTTTCTTCTCTTTTTCACTAACAAGTTTTTTTTCTTCACTGTTTCTGTTTACTATTTCTTTACTCCTTATTTATTAAATTTGAGTTCTGCATTCACATAGATCTTTTCCTTACCTCCTCTATATTCTCTATGGGATATATCTCTTTCTTTTATGTTATTACTTTGCCAAATGTTGTTATTGTTGCTGGTTGGGTTTTAAACCTCGTTAAAAATTAGCTAATTTTCACGTAAACCAATTCTAGACATGGGCCATATAGTATACACATATGTGCATGTACATATTCACAGTTCTTCTCCCCTACCCCCAAGCTGGCAAAGACCCCAACTCAGATGTTAATCCACCAAGTGTGTCACCCCGTCTGCCTATTTGTGTTAAGGTGCCCAGGATGTAGGACAAATTTAAGATCAAGTTATAGGCAGATCAAATTAGTTTGCCAGCTTAATTTCAGGCAAGTCAGGTTGTCCAGTTTATAAGTAGTTTAACATGTGTTGCCTTAGTTTCATTCTTTTTTTAAAGAATTGTTCCCTATTTTTAGTTTATTCATTAATTTATTAACTCATTCAGAAGTATTTCTCTAAGTCCTATTCTTTACCAGGCACTATCCTACTTGTTGGGATTACTACAGTAAGTAGAAAGCACACACACACACAAACACAAATCTCCCCAAACACAAATGATGCCCTTAGCCATCATGAAGCTCACAGTCTAGTGATAAGAAAAATTAATGTTAATTAAATAATTACACAAAGACATGTAAAACTGTGACTATGATGAATGCTACAAAGAAAGAGTAAACACTGTGATGAGCCCTCTCATGGGAGAATTTCACCTAATCAGGATGTTTAGGGAAGGCTTCCCTGAAACATGAGTCAGATATAACTAGGTGAATAATAAAAGTGATAGTACTGGCCAGGTGCAGTGGCCCACGCCTGTAATCTCAGCACTTTGGGAGGCGAGGTCAAGGCGGTTGGATCACCTGAGGTCAGGAGTTTGAGACTAGCCTAACAGAGTGAAACCCCATCTCTACTAAAAATACAAAATTAGCCAGGTGTGGTGGTGCATGCCTGGAGGCCCAAGATCACGCTATTGCACTCTAGCCTGGGCGACAAGAGCAAAACTCCGTCTCAAATAAATAAATAAATAAATATATATATA
>NW_016868873.1:0-356 GCF_001698545.2 Rhinopithecus bieti | reverse complement strand
GGTCATCTTTTCCTTTTCAACTTTCTTGTTTCGACCAATATTGAACTGGCTATCTCTGTCAAATCATCCCTGGTTTGTTCTCAACTCGGAGAGTGGGCTGCAGGTCAGCCAGATGAATGCCACAGAGCACGCACTGTGTAACAGATGCTCTACACCCGTCATTCCATCTGTTCGTTACCAAAGGGGATGATGATCAACTCTATTTTCGTGAGATAACTGAGGCTCAGAAAGGCTAAGGAACTTGTTCAGCACCAGAGAGCTAAGTGGCTGTGTCAGAACTTAAGCCCACACATGCCTGATGGCCAAGGTCTGTGCTCTCTTCATTTATTCTCTTTCCAGGGAAGACTCTCAAGATG
>NW_016868872.1:0-1058 GCF_001698545.2 Rhinopithecus bieti | reverse complement strand
AAGAACAACACAGGAGCTTAAACAAAACTTTTAAATTATAAAACAAAGGGTACAAAATTACATTTATCTTTAAAATTGAAGATCTCTTAAAAGATGACCTAATCTAGCAAAATTTAGATGAAGATATTAACAGGAGTTTACGTTAAAAAGTTCTAAAGCTTATTTTCCAATAAGCAAAAAGTTATGTAATGCTTATACTCAGCAAATTGCAGAAAACTGAAATGCTTCCTGTCATTATGACAATATTTTGGTTTGCTGTCATAACAAGAAAACTAATGGCCTGCATTTAGAAGTTTAATATTGCTAGCTATTAGCCAAATATGATATTTTAAGGTACTTTATTTCATTCTTATCCTAAAATAATTAGCATTTGGCTATTATCAAATACACCGTGATCCAGAAATGTTATGTATATGCGTTAACTAGTTTAATGCATTTGGAACAAACTCTGCATTACTGAAATCTAATCATTTTCGTTTCAGTCGGCTGGGGGTGTTCTGTTAAGTGGAAAACATGAATCAAACAATATGAAGGCAATGTGTAACCTACCAAATTATCCATCGGAGGCTACGTTCTTGATTTTATATAAGCAAAATATCTTGAACTGGACGTGCAGTGTAATCAACAGGTCCCTTAATATGCCATGGTTTTCTATCAGGTTCTTCCCTTTGTTTGCACAGCTGCTTTCTGGAGACCTGTGGATCACATTTCACCTAAATTATTGTCACTGCTGTTTTAAACCTAGTGACCATTTCCAGGAAGAAAGTTACTTTGTGTAAACGTTTGATCTTATGATAACTTGATACACTATTTCATTATCATTGATAGTTTCAATTTTCACATAGTTAAGATGTTTAGATTGTTCAGTATACTGTCAAATTGTGACTTCATTAATGAGTAAGAAATGTTATATATTCAAATTTTAGGCCAGAGATAATATAATCTACAATATTCTAAAATGTAGTTTCTGCACTTTGGAAGGCTGAGAGGCGGGAGAATCACTTGAGTTGAGGAGTTCAAGACCAGTCTGGCCAACCATGGTGAAATCCTGTCTCTAA
>NW_016868871.1:0-1059 GCF_001698545.2 Rhinopithecus bieti | reverse complement strand
TGAGATTAACCCAGGTGGTGGTTACTATTTTCGTTTGAAGAACTTCCACTTTCATACTTTTGTACAAGTGTTTAGTTCATGAAACTACAGAAAAAAAAAACAAAAATTTGAATTGTTGGGATATTTATATTTAAGAAAATCATCTAAAAGCGATCTGTCTTAAAATATGTCTTCAATCCAGACTGACACTGAACCTCCGCAGTCACTGACCAGATCGCTTAAAAGACACTCGCATCCTGGTAACTGGGGCGGAACAAAGTATTGTGCATCATAGTTTAAGGTTCTAGGTGTAGAACCTGAGTAAAACATGCTGAACTAGAGCGCTGGAGTGATCACAGCCACTTGAGGTATGCTCTAAGTTGGCAAATGTCAACACTATCTGACCTAGTAATTACTTCGGAAACAGACCCTTTTAAACCTTTGCTAGCCTAGCCCTGGAAGCTTGAATTGCAGGGAGCTCCCCAGATGAAGTCCAACTGTCAAAACAGCCGCAGCCTCAGACAAGGCTAAACACCTTAGATGTTTAGGCCACAAACAAGATTTGAACACGGGCTTTACAAAAGAACAAAGAGACTGGGAGGGAAACCGGGCCAGGAACGTGGAGCTGGCTCTATGAAGGTGCCAAGTGGGGCCAAAACAATGCTCAGGGTCTGCTCCGAGTCCTAGCAGAGCCACGTCCCCAACACTCCGTCCGGAGCGAAGGGCAAAGCCCGGAGACTTCCTCTTCCCGGGGCTTTCCCCTTCTCGCTCCGCCGGCTCCTCTTCTCCGAGCGCCCCTCCACCCCGGCGGATCCAGCTCCGAGCCGAGCCGAGCGGCTTACCTAACACGGCCTCGTCCGCCTGGGCGTCCAGCAGGCTCTGGAAAGCCGCCCGGAGGAGAAGCGTGAAGGCGTTGGAGTCGAAGGAGCCGGGATCCGCCAGCATCTGGAAGCCTTTCTGCACAGACTCGGAGAGCTCCATTGTGAGCGCGCCGTGACCTTCGACACGCACACCACGTGACACGCGCCGCGCGCTCAGCTGATGCGGCCGCGCGCGCACGCGGCTCGGGGCGGCTGGCGG
>NW_016868870.1:0-1131 GCF_001698545.2 Rhinopithecus bieti | reverse complement strand
GAAGAGATATTTTGGATCACATTGAAGACTATGATAACAAAGGAAATATCCTCAGACAAAAACTTGAAAGGAGCTTTCTGGGAAAGTTCTTTGTGATGTGTTAATTCATCTCACAGAGTCACACCTTTCTTTTCATGGACCAGCTTACTAACGCTGTTTTCATGTAATCTGCAAAGGGATATTTGGGAGTGCATTGAGGCATATAGTGAAAAGGGAAATATCCTCTGATAAAAACTAGAAAGAAGCTTTCTGAGAAACTGCTTTGGGATGTGAGAATTCATCTCACAGAATTACACTGTTCTATTCATTGAGCAGTTTGCTAACGCTGTTTTATTGGAATCTGCAAAGGATTATTTCAGAGTGCATTGAAGCTAATGGTGACAAAGGCAATATCCTCATATAAAACTAGAAAGAATCATTCTGAAAACCGCTTTGTGATGTGTTAACTCATCTCACAGAGTTCATGATTCTTTTCTTGCAGCAGGTTGGTAATACTGTTTATGGGGAATCTGAGAAGTGACATTTGGATCGCATTGAAGTCTATGGTGACAAAGGGAATATCCTCAGATGAAAACTAGAAAGAAACTTTCTGAAAAAGTGCTTTGTGATGTGTGATGTCATCTCACAGAGTTACACCTTTCTTTTCATGGATCAGTTTTCTGGCACTGCTTTTTGGGAATCTGAGAAGGGATATTTTGATTCGAAGCCTATGGTGACATAAGACATATCCTCAAATAAGTACAAGAAAGAAGTTTTCTGAGAAACGGCTTTGTGATGTGTGAACTCATCTCACAGAGTTACACCTTTGTTTTCATTCAACAGTTTAATAACACTGTTTTCGTGGAATCTGCAATAGTGTATTTTGGAGGGCATTGAAGCCTATGGTGACAAAGGAAATATAATCTGATAAAACAAAAAGAAGCTTTCTGAGACACTGCTTTGTGATGTATCAATTCATCTCACAGAGTTACACTGTCCTTTTCACTGAATAGTTTTCTAACAGTTTTTTCTTGGAGTATGCAATGGGATATTTCAGAGCACATTCAAGCTTCTAGTAACAAAGGACATATCTTCAGAAAAAAATTAGAAAGAAGTTTTCTGAGAAACTGCTTTGTGATGTGTGACTTTACC
>NW_016868869.1:0-1060 GCF_001698545.2 Rhinopithecus bieti | reverse complement strand
TTTTTTATTTTAACCTCTGATACAATAACAGTTTGTGAGGATGCCCAAGCCTTGATGTGTAGGACAAGAAAGAGAGTTAAAAGAGTTAGCAGCAAATAAAATTATTTAAATTTTGAAAAAAAAAAGTGAGAAAATGGAAAATTGATTCTAAGTTTCCATGTATGGAACTCAAATGTCTGAGTGGCCCTTAATTGCTAAGGAGAACACTGATGACCAAACTTTAAATTCTGACTCATAGCTTTAGATTGTGGGAGGTTTAGAGTTGGTCTGATGATCCAGGCATACATCATGTGAGGACCTCTTGTTTATGCTGTAACTCAGAAAATCAAAGTTTGTTTTGTTTTGGTTTTAGATAAGTACAAATAGAACACAACATGATCACCAATGATTACAAGATGTACTAAGGTAGAAAAGAAAGACGCTAGGTGTATAACCATATTGATTTATGGCATGTCCTAAGGTAGCTGACAGTTCATGTGAGAAAATGCTCAAATATCAGTTTACTTCCAACTGTAGTCACTAGGTTTTGAATTATCATAATAGAGTCATTGATATGTTATACCCCTTGGCTATTTTGTAATCTTCTTATACTATTTTTTACTTGCACACACCCAATGAAGCTATTTCTCCTCTCAAAGAAAGCATGAACTATCTTAGAAGTTTAGAAATTTTACTGAATTTAGCAGGTGCCATGACAAAAAGAAAGCCTATCTTTCATGAGTATGATTACTTTAGGTGCCATCCAAATTAAATTATGATTAGACTATGAAATTTGGACAGTTTAGAACAAAATGATTATATTTTCTGAATCTGGGGATCCATGACTACTTCCCCCCTTATGATCCATTTTTAGAGAACTTTGTCCACCTATAGCCAGGAAATGATAACCCCAGACATGCTATAACCTCACCGTGTCCCCAGTCATAGCTCATTGATGACTAGCCATGAGTGGTTTTCTGATCTAACCCCTGTCCATTACATTTTCCTTCTAAATTAGAATTTAGAACACAGATTCTAATTCATTAATAATAAGCTAGAGGTCACCAGAGAAAGAAGAATG
>NW_016868868.1:0-1059 GCF_001698545.2 Rhinopithecus bieti | reverse complement strand
GGTTCTAAGCCAATTGCTTTCTTGGAAATGATTCCAGGCAAGGTAAATGATCTGTATAATCTCCAGGAATGGTAGAGAAAATGAGGTTTTTGCCCTATGAATCCTGGCACCACCTAAATGATCTACCTCTTTCCCTTGAGTTCTCTGCATGTTTACCTTGTTCTCTCTGTTGTTTTGGTGTTAAGTTAAATAACTCTGAACCAAGGGTCTGGGAAGTTTGGGGCACAGAGGGTAGGGAGACCTTTAACAATGGTGGAAAACAAATCATTTTTAATATGCCATTCCTAATGACTTGAAAATAAATAGGAAAATGTTGGTGAGATTATTTGTTACCGACAGAAGAGAAAAAGGCCTCAAAATCAGCACATTAAATATGCAGCAAGTCAAGAGTATACTCACGAAAGGATGGTTAGAGAATGGCAGTGGAGTGGCAAACATACTAGAAATTCTTCATTGTATCTAAACTTCACGTGTATATTTGGGCAGAGTCACCACCTTCAGCTGAGTGTAGTGCTCTACTCCAGAGGGCGTCAATCACATAAACTAAAACATGATTGTCACCTTTTTGAGTAGAGCAATACACATCACGTAAGGCATATTTGGTGACCATGGGTGTGAGTGTATACAGTCGCATCCACGGAGCTGCCCTCCCTTGTGTCCAAGCGCCACCCTCCGCTTGCTGGGCTAACTCAATCAACTCCCATAGGCAGGTCTTGAAAGGCAAATCCTAGGGACTGAGGGTTCCCAGGAAAAATCACCCATGTATGTTTTCCAAAGATTTATATACCGTTGTCCAAAGGAGGCATGCCCACACAGGTAAGACAAGTTGTAGTGAGGATGTGGCTTTTCCTCTTTGTATATTCAGGGCTTCTACTGCTACAGAACCCAAGTATTCATTTTGCCTCGAAAAACCTCCAACCTATTTTTTCCTCACAACGTTTCTTTTAGCTTCCAAGCCTTTTCATTTCCCAGTGGGCTCTTCAAATTCCCTCCTGCCTCGGAAGCATCCCTCTGCACCAAAAGCTCTTACTCTCTCAGGATTAAAGACAAGTCTTTCCT
>NW_016868867.1:0-1053 GCF_001698545.2 Rhinopithecus bieti | reverse complement strand
ATTATATGGTTAGGTAGGAATTTGACTTAATCTCATTATAAATAGCATCCTAAAAATTTACAACTTTGAACAAACATTAAAATTAGTAATAATTTTTCAATTCAAAATGAAAAGAAATGCCAACCTTTTCTGACACAGGTCATAATAAAATAATTCCCCTTAAAAAAACATCTAAACACACATAACCTATGAGAATAAAATTAACATAGCTGCTGTTAGGAGTTTTAAAGAAATTCTTAGCATGTCTTGAAATGATAAACATGTCTCTGATTAGGTGAATCAATAGATATTATTGATTTATATATTATAGATACAATTCCAATATTATGAAAAGATACTGTGGAACTAGAGAATTTTATATCTTGACTGGAATACCAGAATAGTGGTAATATTGCTGATTGAAATTATTGACGATAATGACAAGTGATCTTCAGGCCATGTATTTATTTATTTATTTTAACTTTTATTTTAAGTTCAGTGTTACATGTGTGACTTTGTTCCATAAGTAAACTTGTGTTATGGGGTTTTGTTGTACAGATTATTTCACCACCCATGTGTTAAGCCTAGTACCCATTTTATTTTCCTGATCTTCTCCCTCCTCCCACCCTCCACCCTCTATCCTCCAACAGGCCCCAGTGTGTGTTGTTCCCCACCACGTGTCCGTATGTTCTTATCATTTAACTTCCACTTATAAGTGAGAACACACAGTTTTGGTTTTCCGTTTCTGTATTAGTTTGCCAAGGATAATGACCTCCACTTCCATCCACGTCCTGCAAAGGACATGATCTCATTCTTATGGCTGCATAGTATTTCATGGTGTGTATGTACCACATTTCCAAATTTTCTTCTTTTTTTCTTTTTTCTTTTCTTTTCTTTCTTTTCTTTTTTCTTTTTTTTTTTTTTTGAGATGGAGTCTTACTCTGTTGCCCAGGCTGGAGTGCAGTGATGCGATCTTGGCTCACTGCAACCTACACCCCCTGGGTTCAAACAATTCTCCTGCCCCAGGCTCCCAAGCAGCTGGGATTACGCATGTGCTACCATGCCTGGATAATT
>NW_016868866.1:0-1130 GCF_001698545.2 Rhinopithecus bieti | reverse complement strand
GAAGAGATATTTTGGATCACATTGAAGACTATGATGACAAAATATCCTCAGATAAAAACTTGAAAGGAGCTTTCTGGGAAAGTTCTTTGTGATGTGTGAATTCATCTCACAGAGTCACACCTTTCTTTTCATGGACCAGCCTACTAACACTGTTTTTATGTAATCTGCAAAGGGATATTTGGGAGTGCATTGAGGCATATAGTGAAAAGGAAAATATCCTCTGATAAAAACTAGAAAGAAGCTTTCTGAGAAACTGCTTTGTGATGTGAGAATTCATCTCACAGAATTACACTGTTCTATTCATTGAGCAGTTTGCTAATGCTGTTTTATTGGAATCTGCAAAGGGATATTTCAGAGCCCATTGAAGTTAATGGCGACAAAGGCAATATCCTTATATAAAAACTAGAAAGAATCATTCTGAAAAACCACTTTGTGATGTGTTAGCTCATCTCACAGAGTTCGTGATTCTTTTCTTGGAGCAGGTTGGTAATACTGTTTATGGGGAATCTGAGAAGTGACATTTGGATCACATTGAAGTCTATGGTGACAAAGGGAATATCCTCAGATGAAAACTAGAAAGAAACTTTGTGAAAAAGTGCTTTGTGATGTGTGATGTCACCTCACAGAGTTACACCTTTCTTTTCATGGATCACTTTTCTGGCACTGCTTTTTGGGAATCTGAGAAGGGATATTTTGATTTGAAGCCTATGGTGACATAAGGAATATCCTCAAATAAGTACAAGAAAGAAGTTTTCTGAGAGACTGCTTTGTGATGTGTGAACTCATCTCACAGAGTTACACCTTTGTTTTCATTCAACAGTTTAATAACACTGTTTTCATGGAATCTGCACTAGTATATTTTGGAGGGCATTGAAGCCTATAGTGACAAAGGAAATATAATCTGATAAAAACCAAAAAGAAGCTTTCTGAGACACTGCTTTGTGATGTATCAATTCATCTCACAGAGTTACACTGTTCTATTCATTGAATAGTTTGCTAACAGTTTTTTCTTGGAATATGCAATGGGATATTTCGGAGCACATTCAAGCTTCTAGTAACAAAGGACATATCCTCAGAAAAAACTAGAAAGAAGCTTTCTGAGAAACTGCTTTGTGATGTGTGAGTTTATC
>NW_016868865.1:0-1054 GCF_001698545.2 Rhinopithecus bieti | reverse complement strand
TTCCCGAATATCACTTGATACCTGTTTCTCCAAAAGGGATTCCCCGACGCTGCATGAGAAGAGAGGGATAACACGCTGAGTGGAATGCACATGTCACAAAGCAGTTCCTCAGAAAGCTTCTCTCCACTTTCCATCTCAACATATTTCCTTTTTCACTGCAAGCCTCAAAGTGCTCCCAAACAACCCATCACACGCTAAACATACACAGGGTTAGAAAACTGTTCAATGAAAAGAGAGGCTTAAGTGAGCGAGAGGAATTAAGACAACACAAGGCAGTTTAACAGAAAGCTTCCTTCTGGATTTTACCTGAGGATATCGCTTTCTCCATATTCTAAGGATCATTCCCAAATGACCTTCCCCAGATTCCACAAAACCAGTTATTTCAAGCTGCTCAATCCATAGAATTCTCTAATTCTATGAGTCGAACGCACACATCGCAGAGCAGTTGCTCAGAAATTTTCTCTGATGGTTTCACCGGAAGACGTTTCGTTGCTCACCACACGCCTCTGGGCGTCACTAAATATCCCTTCGCAGATTCTTCAAAGACAGAGTTTCGAAACTGATCAATGTAGAGTAACCATTACTCTGTGAAGTGAATGCACATATCAGAGAGCAGATCCTTGGAACGCTTCTTCCTCGATTTTATTAGAGCCTATTTCAGTATTCGGCATAGTCCTCAATGCGCTCAGAAATATCACTTTTTCGGTTTCACAGGAACAGTATTCAAGTACTGCCTTGTGAAAAAAGAGGTATAACTCCTTGAGTGGAATGCATACATCACAAAGTAGTTTCTCAGAAAGCTTCTATCAAGTTTGTATCTGAAGATATATCCTCTTTCACCTTAAGCCTGAATGTCCTCCCGAATGTCCCTTTGCGGATCCGTGCATGATGGAGTCACCAAACTGCATAATATAAAAAAAGTTTTAACTATGCATGATGAATAAATATATAACACAGAGCTGTTTCACAGAAATCTTCTTTCCAGTTTTGTCTGAGGATACTTCCTTTTCACCATAGCCGTCCCTATACTCCTGAACTTCTCTTGGTAGCTTTT
>NW_016868864.1:0-596 GCF_001698545.2 Rhinopithecus bieti | reverse complement strand
GTGTTCTGTGAATTCATCTCACTGAGCAACACTGTCCTTTTCATTGAGCAGTTTGCTAACACTGTTTTCTTGGAATCTGCAAGGGGATATTTCAGAGAGCATAGAAGCTTATACTGACAAAGGAAATATCCTCAGACAAAAACTAGAAAGAAGGTTTCTGAGAAACTGCCTTATGATGTGTGAATTCCTCTCAAAGAGTTACATCATTCTTTTCTTGGAGCAGTTTCATAGCACTGTTTTTGGGGAATCTGAGGCGGGATATATTGCATTGCCTTGAAGCCTATTTTGTCAAAGGAATTATCCTCAGATAAAAACTAGAAAACAGCTTTCTGAGAAACTTCCTTGTGATTTGTGAATTTACCTTACAAGGTTACACATTTCTTTTCATGGAGCAGTGTGCTAACACTGTGTTTGTGGAATCTGCAAAGGGATATTTGGGAGAGTATTGAGTCGTATGGTGAGAAAGGAAATATCCTTAGGTAAAAAAGAGAAAGACGTTTTCTGAGAAACTGGTTTATGATATGTTAATTCATCACACGGAGTTATATGATTCCTTTCATGGGTCAGTTTGGCAGCACTGTTTTTCGGGAATCTGA
>NW_016868863.1:0-1213 GCF_001698545.2 Rhinopithecus bieti | reverse complement strand
TCTGGATATTCTGGAGTTCGGTGCATATATTTTTAGAATAGTTAAATCTTCTTGTTGAGTTGAAACATCAGCATTACATAATATGCTTCTTTATCATTATTTAATAACGAACAGTTCAATTACATATATATAATTTCTATAGCTTTTGGGATACAAGTGGTTTTCTGGTTACGTGGATGAATTATATGAAGGAATTGTACAGTAGTTTAGTCTGAGTTTTTAGGGCCCCTGTCACCCGAGTAGTATACATTGTACCCAATATGTACTTTTTTATACCTCATCCCCCTAAAACCCTCCCCGCTTCTTAGTCTCCAATGTCCATTATACCACTATGTATGCCTTTTCATAAACATAGCCTAGCTCCCACTTATAAGTGAGAACATATGGTAATTGGTTTTCCATTCCTCAGTTACTTCACTTAAAATAATGGCCTTTGGCTCCATCTGAGTTGCTGCAAAAGACATTATTTTATTCTTCTTTGTGTCTGAATAGTATTCCATGGTATGGATATATACCACATTTTCTTTTTCCACTCGTCTCTTGATGGGCGCTTAGGTTGGTTGCATATCTTTGCAATTGTGAATTTTGCTGTGATGAACATGCACATGCAGGTGTCTTTTGATATAATGACTTTTTTTTTTTTTTTTTGCTAGGTAGATACCCAGTATTGGAATTGCTGGACTGTATGATAGATCTATTTTTAGTTCCTTGAGAAATATCTGTACCATTTTACATAGAGATTGTACTAATTTACATTCCCACCAGCAGCGTATAATTTTTCCCTTTTAACAAGATCCATATAAACATGTATTGTTTTTTTCACTTTTAGTAATGGGCATTCTGGTTAGGGTAAGGTGGTATCTCATTGCAGTTTTAGTTTGCATTTCCTGATCATTAGTAATGTTGAATATTTAAAAATATATTCATTGGCCATTTGCATATCTTGTTTTGAGAAGTGTCTATTCATGTCATTTGCCCACTTTTTCATGGAAATATTTGCTTTTTTCTTGCTAATTTGTTTGTGTTTCTTATAGGGTCTGGATACTACTACTTTGTCAGATGCATAGTTTGCAAATATTTCTTCTATTTTGTGGGATATCTGTTTATTTTGATGATTTTGTTGTGCACAAGCCTTTTGGTTTAATTAAGTCCTATTTATTTATTTTTATTCTTATTTCATTTGCTTTTGGGATCTCAGTCATAATTTTTTTTT
>NW_016868862.1:0-1948 GCF_001698545.2 Rhinopithecus bieti | reverse complement strand
CATTAGTAATGCACCACAGGAAGGTAAACTTTTGGTTTTGCTTTTGAACAAAGTGTTTGTATAATATTAAGAGATAAAAAATTTTGTTTACCTTTTGAGTGAACTGCAGGGAGAAAATGGAGGGGGAAGAGACAGATTTAGTTGGCCTCATGCTGTCTTACGTATTAGGTCTTACTGTTTGGGAAAATCTGTTTCCTCTGTATGGAAGAGTAAATGTTTTTGTATTATAATTTTGGCTAGCTGAATGACAATTGTATAGTAACTTGTGATCTTATTTTGTGATATTGAGCGTCAGTGAGACCTTTGAAATCTGACAGACTTTTTCGAGTTTTAAATTCAGTTTTCTGACCTCAAATTTTTTGGATATTAAGTTTCCTGAAGTTCAAGAGAGACATGTTGGGCTTGCTAGGCTTATTTGTAATGTTAGAATTATACAGAAGGCATTATCAAATCTGAGATGGTATTTAATTTCCTTTGAGTTATATTTATATGGATGTGCTATTAATATGTGTTCCAGGATTATATGAGATTCCTAAAATTCTGATATGTCTTAATATAGGTTGTCAGTAATATATGATTATTGTTATATTGTTGTATACCACAGAAATAAACAAATTTCCTTGTCAACTATGTCTTTTATCTATGACTGTCTTAAGACTTTTGTCATCCATCATTGATGTTTTACTTTGTTCCTTCTCAATAAATGTGACTTATAATAAGCTACAGTACCATGCTTGCTTTTCTGGAGGAAATCATGAAAAGGACTCTTGAATGCAAGTTTCTGATAGCTTTGGAGATTGTGTCATTGAATTAGAGAGAAAACTTCCAGGATACCAACTGAAAGGCTGATGTGTTCATAAAGATTGCTAACCTAATATGAAGTAGAGCAGGAGTTGATTGCATGGATTGAAATAATGGAAGACAGAAATGATTTTTATGGCTTTTATTGTTCCAAATACTGCAGATTCTTTTAGTTTTGTGTCTAAAGTCTGGAGAATCTTTTTCTTTTGAGTTATTTATAGCCTTGAAATATACTTTAAGTGTATTGAGTATGCTTTTTTGAACAG
Organism: Rhinopithecus bieti; assembly: GCF_001698545.2. Classification (NCBI taxonomy): domain Eukaryota; kingdom Metazoa; phylum Chordata; class Mammalia; order Primates; family Cercopithecidae; genus Rhinopithecus; species Rhinopithecus bieti. Next base: position 881 of record NW_016868862.1, on the reverse strand, counting down.
AATTTGAGTCATTTCCCTCTCTGCCTAATTTCTCCCAAATTTGTAAACTATTTGTGAATATCATTAATTCATGGCAATGTGTTTGTTTGCATACAGTTAATAACCACATATTTCCTTTTGTAATGTGACACAGTTGAAGGAAATGGTTATTTTCTCAGGGCTTTGACTGAAATGACCTTGTGAGATATTCCAAGAAAGCCAGTTTAGGAGAGTCTATATGGACAACGATTCTTGTTGCACTTTGTGTGGGTAATCAGGACAAGTATATGGGACTGAAGCTTATTTTGCAGGTAGATTGGTTCTTCTGTGATTTGTCTTTCGTGGAAGTGGTGGACTGAAGAGAGAACTATTGTATGTCTCAAAATTAACATAGCTCCCAACAACCAACTCCTTATTATACCTTTAACTGCAACCACCAGATACAAATGAGCCATCCAACTCATACCCCTTTTTGTAGGACTAGTAATAACAGCAGGAGTAGGATTGGAAGTTAGCTAGATTGCAACTTCCCTATCCTACTACCAATGTTTGTCCAAGGGTTTTATGGAAAGCTTGAATGACATTGCCCAGAGTATTGTAACATTATGAAATCAAATAAACCCCGTGGCAGTGATCACTTTGCAAAATAGAAGGAGACTAGATCTTCTCATTGCTGCAAATGGTAACTTATGTCTCCTTCAGGAATAATAACCAATCAGGATTAGTAAGAAATGTCACCCTAAAGCCTGCTGACTGGCCTCCAAAATAATGACAACAGCTACCGAGTCATGGGGCTCCTGGTAAAGGGCACTAAATTGCATTTCACAGCTCCTTCCCTTGGTCAGCCCATCATTAATAATACTTGCCTTGGTTTTGAACCATGTTTGCTAATTTTTTTTTTT
>NW_016868861.1:0-1213 GCF_001698545.2 Rhinopithecus bieti | reverse complement strand
AGCGATTCTCCTGCTTCAGCCTCCTGAGTAGCTGGGATTACAGGCGCGTACCACTACGCCCAGCTAATTTTTGTATTTTTAGTAGAGACGGAGTTTCACCATGTTGGTCAGGCTGGTCTCAAACTCCTAACCTAATGATCCACTCGCTTCAGCCTCCCAAAGTGAGCCACTGTGCCTGGCCACAGAATAGATCCTAAAAGTTCTCACCACACACACCACACACACACACACACACACACACAAAATGTGAGGCAATGGGTGTGTTAACCACTTTGATTGTAGTAATAATTTTACAATATATATGTTATCAAATCATCATGTTGTACATCTTAAATTTATACAATTTTAGTTGGCAATTATACTCAGTAAAGCTGGAAAAATTGAAAAAACAAAGAATAAATACAAATGGTTAATAAATACAGGTGAAAAGCAAAAGAAAAAAGTGGTTTGTTTCACTTCCATAATTGTTGTTATTATTGAATTTGCTTCTAAGTTTTATTGTTTTCTTGTGTAAATGTCTCTAGAGTCCCATATAGAACTTCTGCTCTGACACGGCGTCCTCTCCAAGCCTGGTGACCTGGGCTGGAAAAGCCCATCAGAAGTCCCAAGACCCCTGGGATTCTTTTGTTTAATCATGGATCAAGTGAGAGTTTTTCTGTACCTCATCAAACCCTGACAGCTTTCTAGAATCAAAGCTATCTCCCAAGTAGAAGAAGCCCCAAATTCACATGAAAGTGAAGGTGAACAAGCAATACCATTTCACTCTCTTCCTTCTTTTCTCCCTCTCTCTTCTTTTTTTGTTTTTTCCAACAAAACTTTTTTAATATTTTCATTACACAAATAGTACATATCATTGTAGATAAATCAGAAAGTAAAGATTTGAATATATCTGTACAAGGTAATAATATGCAGCTGTTGAAAAGCATATTTTTTAAAAAACATAAGGTAGATCTATGCATATTGACATTGAAAGATGTTCATGACATACTATTTAGTGAAAAAAAGCAGGTTGGTTACAGCACAGTGTATACAGTGTGATCCTATTTATATTGAAATATACACATACATATATGTTTATGTGTGCATACAAATGTCTGGAAAATATATATACCAACCTGTTCAGAGTGGTCCTCTCTGGGGAATGGGGTGGTCAGAGGGAAAGCCTCTATATACTTTGTCGGATTTGAATTTTTACAACAAGCCTATATTATTC
>NW_016868860.1:0-634 GCF_001698545.2 Rhinopithecus bieti | reverse complement strand
TTATATATTATATATATAAAAACGGAGTTTTACTCTTGTTGCCCAGGCTGGGCAATGGCGTGATCTCAGCTCACCACAACCTCCGCCTCTCTGGTTCAAGTGATTCTCCTGTCTCAGCCTCCCAAGTAGCTGGGATTACAGGCATGCGCCACCATGCCCAGGTAATTTTGTATTTTTAGTAGAGTCGGGGTTTCTCCATGTTGGTCAGGCTGGTCTCGAACTCCCGACCTTAGGTGATCTGCCGGCCTTGGCCTCCCAAAGTGCTGGGATTACAGGCGTGAGCCCCCGTGCCCCGCCAACTTAGACTATTTTTTATCTCTTCTGTGGCGAGTAATAAAATGCAGTGCTTTTGATAAACGAAGCTTTAAGAACTCAGGAATGAACAAGTCACTGCTGTCTAGGTTCTCCATGAGTTCACACTTATTATGTCCTCTTAAATATCAGGTTTGTTTCTTCAATTTAGGTACATAGCACTGATAACTATGAAGTTATCTTAGATAATTTGCCTTGGAACACACAGTTTATTCAAATGGCATATCTAAAAAATTTCAGTACTGGCTGATTTAGTATAAAAATGTGGCAGAGTATTTTCTTTTCTTTTTTTTTTTTTCTTTTTGAGACGGAGTCTTGCTCT
>NW_016868859.1:0-393 GCF_001698545.2 Rhinopithecus bieti | reverse complement strand
AAAAAAAAAAAAAAAAAAACCAAAAAAAAAAAGTGTTGAGCTTGTAAGAAGGCACACATAGGTACAAATTTATTATCTTTTATTGTCATAGAAAGCTTTAAAATCACTTAAAAATATATAATTTAAAATACACATTTTACTAGTAATATAGAGAGAACATCAAGTAGAATTATGTATTACTGGAAGATTATAAGACTGAAATAATAGATTTAAGAATTATTTTCCTTGTCACTGCATCTATCGATAATCTGTTAAATCATTAAGATAAAATTAAATAAAGCAGCTTATAAAACATTAGTTTTCAGTTTACAATACTCTGGTAGTAATATAACTCTTAAAAATTCACTGCTAAGTTACTTTTAAAAAACGTTTAAATTCGCTTCAAAGATAACA
>NW_016868858.1:0-823 GCF_001698545.2 Rhinopithecus bieti | reverse complement strand
TTGAACTTACACGTCACTAAGGAGATTCTCAGAAAGCTTCTTTCTCCTTTCCCTATGAGGATATATCCTTTTTCACTATAGGCCTCAATGTGCTCCCAGATACCCCTTTGTAGATTCCACGAAAACAGTGTTAGCAAGCTGCTCCATGAAAAGCAAGGTATTTCTCTGTGAGGTGAATTGACACAGCACAAAGAACTTTCTCAGAAAGCTTCTTTCAAGTTTTTATCTGAGGATATTTTCTTAGTCACCACAGCCTTCAATGCAATCCAAAATATCCCTTTTAAGATTCCACAAAAACAGTGCTACCAAACTACCACATGAAAAGAATCATATAACTCTGTGAAGTGAATTCGCAAATCACAAAGCAGTTTCGCAGAATGCATCTTCCTAATTTTTATCTGAGGATATTTCTTTAGTCCACATAGGGTTCAATACGATCCAAAACATCCCCTCTCAGATTACACAAAAATAGTGCTAACAAACTGATCCATGAAAAGCATTGTGTAACTCTGTGAGGTGAATTAACACATCACAATGCGGTTTCTCAGAAAGCTTCTTTCTAGTTTTTATATGAGGATATTTCTTTTGTCACGATAAGCTTCAATGTGCTCTGAAATACCCCAGCGCAGATTCCAAGATAATAGTGTTAGCAAACTCCTCAATGAAAACAACAGTGTAATTCTGTCAGATGAATTCACACATCACAAAGCAGTTTCTCAGAGAGCTTCCTTCTACTTTTATCTGAGGATATTTCCTTTTCACCATAGGCCTCAATGAGCTCCCAAATACCCCATTGCAGATTCCTCAAAACAGTATTAGCAAT
>NW_016868857.1:0-212 GCF_001698545.2 Rhinopithecus bieti | reverse complement strand
GTTTTGTTTTGAGACAGAGTCTTGTTCTGTCACCCCGGCTGGAGTGTGGTAGTGCAATCTTGGCTCGCTGCAACCTCTGCCTCCCGAATTCAAGCGATTCTTGTGCTTCAGCCTCCTGAATAGCTGAGATTACAGGCAGACACCATCATGCCAGGCTAATTTTTGTATTTTTAGTAGAGATGGGGTTTCACCATGTTGGCCATGCTGGTCTC
>NW_016868856.1:0-212 GCF_001698545.2 Rhinopithecus bieti | reverse complement strand
CCAAACCTTCACCTACAGTCCCAGAGGAGCTAGACAGTAGGACAAGTAATGTTTACCTGCACGGGCTTTTGCTCTCCACTGGTGAATTTTTGCCGATTTCCTAAGCCTACTGAACACAGAGGATTCCCCAAGTAACTTGGAAACCAAAAAAATGATTCTATAATCGTTGGATTCAAGGAAGACATTGTATAGAGTAAGAATTTCAGTACACC
>NW_016868855.1:0-1060 GCF_001698545.2 Rhinopithecus bieti | reverse complement strand
AACTTGTCATTTACATCAGGTATAACTCCCAATGCCATCCCTCCCTCCTCCCCCCTACTTTCTTCTAATATCTGATGTTATTTGAGGCATTCAGATTCTCAGTCATTTGTATGACACTTTTAAAATTTTTTCTAGTTCAGGCATTCTTTGTAGTGAAATTCACAATGGCATGCCCTAGTGTGGGTCTGTTTTTAATATATTGTGCTGGGCATTGGAAAGCCATGGCTTTCAGTTTCACTAATGATTTCCTCTGCTGTTTCTTCTGTTCTCTTTATGGCATGCTTATTTTCAGACCTGAGGCCTTTTGTTCTGGTCTTTTCTTTCCTACTTTCTAGCTGTTCTTTTTGTACTACTTTGTGGGAGATTTCCTCAACTTCATGTTCTAACCCTTCTACTGAGTTTTTAATTTCTATTTTCAGGATTTGTTTTCTGAATATTCTTTTTTTCTTAGATGGCGAAAAACCTTACAATTTGAAAACCTGAGGATATTAGTGGCAGTTCCTTAAAAATGTTTTCTTCTCCCTTCACAGTCCCACTTTGTTCAATTTTGGGTTGTGGGTTTTGATTCTACCTTTCACCCTAGAGGCATCCCTCAAATGGCTGGTGATCCTTGCCTGTCTGTGCATATTGAAGAGGAGGACAATAAACTGACTGGAAGCAACTGGCTCATAGGAGTAGGATTTGTTGACTGTGGCATTCCTGAAATTGCTGCTTCCCTAGAGACCCCCGATATCAGCTGCCAAATTTTGCACAGAATCTTCTCATCTCCTGGCTGGAAGCGTAAGCCTGGCTACCAGCATTCAGACAGCCAAGTAGGGGAAAGGGCTAAGCATTAAATATTCTGAATATAGGCTGGGCGCGGTGGCTCACTCCTGTAATCCCAGGACTTTGGGAGGCCGAGGCGGGTGGATCACCTGTGGTCAGGAGTTCGAGACTAGCCTGGCCAACATGGTGAAATCCCGTCGCTACTAAAAATATAAAAAGTAGCTGGACTGGGCGCGGTGGCTCACGCCTGTAATCCCAGCACTTTGGGAGGCCAAGGCGGGCAGATCATGAGGTC
>NW_016868854.1:0-1059 GCF_001698545.2 Rhinopithecus bieti | reverse complement strand
ATGATGGGGGCTTGCCGAGTGCAGTGGCTCACGCCTCTAATCCCAGCACTTTGGGAGGCCAAGGCGGGCGGATCACCTGACGTCGGGAGTTTGAGACCAGCCTGACGAACATGGAGAAACCCCATCTCTACTAAAATATAAAATGAACTGGGAGTGGTGGTGTATGCCTGTAATCCCAGCTACTTGGGAGACAGGATCAGGAGAATTACTTGAACCCAGGAGGCAGAGGTTGCGATGAGCCGAGATTGCGCCATTGTACTCCAGCGTGTGCAACAAGAGTGAAATTCCATGTCAAAAAAAAAAAAAAAAAAAAAAAAAAAAAAAAGCGGAGGGAGGGGCCTCTGGAGACAGACTATGTGGGTTTGAAACCTGCTATCATCATTTGGAGATGGTACTAAATGGTGCCTTTTGATAGCATGCCTTCTGAACTTTTGATGCCTATCCAAGTTCACAGACTGTACTACTTTTTATGAAAAGTAATGTGAAGGATCTCCGCATGAGTAACTTCCTAGATGGCACGAGGCTTCCTTTCCCCTAGAAAGCCTCTGCCATGTGAAGTGATCTAGAAGGAAGAGCACAGTATAGAACCTCAGTTCTCAGCCTGACCACTGCATACCTCAGTATCAATTTGGAAGGATATTTAGAAAAATATATGCATAGATACCGCCTCAGATATGCTGCATCAGAATTGAGGGTGAACAGCACGCAAAGATAGATTAAAGAACCCCTCAGTTCATTCTGATAAACACTTGGGAACCCTCATTGTCACCTAGTGTTGAGTCAGAAAAATTCCTTTTGCATTTATCTTTACAATTTACTAGCCTTCCAACTCTAAACTTCCTTTCTTATAATACATACTTTTGTTATTGGGAAGGTGGGAATCCTCAGTCTTTTGTTGTCTTGTGAGAAAGATTTCTGCCAAGAGATAATTTAGCCAGAAATAAAATGTACTGAAGGAAAATAGAGACCAGAGGGTTTATATAGGGAGAAACAGTACGCTCTGAAAGATGAAGCAGAGTGGGCTGCTGAAACTGAATGAGACACTGCAGGCCGAGCGCA
>NW_016868853.1:0-1212 GCF_001698545.2 Rhinopithecus bieti | reverse complement strand
TATTAATTTATTGTTTCTCCTACCCTTAGAGTACCTCTGGTCACTTTTGCTGCTTCTACTTCTCTGCACCAAGTACTACTCCTAAATTTGTGCTATAAAATCTGCTACATTCTTTAAATATTATATTCTATAGTAGTTCTATTCTGGAAACATTGTTTTATTACCTAATGAATTCTTCTGAGAACTAACCAACAAATCCTTTTATAATACCCTTATCTGAGGCAGTTATACTAACTGCATGATGCAAACATTTTCTTGCTGCGTTTTAACAAAGACGGATTCTTATTTTTTGACAAAATCTAAGCAAGTTTAAGCATCCATTCAAAAATATTAATAGAAATCTACTTCACATAATCTTAAATGAGATTATTAAGAATCAAATATTTCACTTGAATTTTGCTAAAAATAACAAATACTAAAAGGCATACTGTAATTTTTTTTCTGTTCTGCAAAATTTGAGTTGCAATACAAAGATAATTAGATTCTGTCCACATAGGACTGGAAGGTGACCTATTTGAAACAGAGAAACAGGAAAGTTCAAGTTTGGAGAGAATCAAACCCATGGTTTATTACAGTGGAAATTGTGCAGATAAATTACTCTTCAAAATTGTTTTTTTCTTTAAGGAAAAAATACAATATAAATACAAACTTACTGTGTGGTTCACTGACCCAAATAAAGCACTTGCTGAGGAAAATTAATGTTATACTTGAATCCATCTCATATTTATTAACTGATGTTAGTCTGTAAAATACTTCATTTTACCATTATGTAATGTGAGTATAATAATATTGCAGAAAAGATGTTTTCATTAAAAATATGTGGTTATTTTCAACTGAAGTGGATTACATACGAGGAAACTTCTATGTGCTTTATTAGATTAGTACAAGTGAGGTTATATCAAAAAAGTAATACATAATGAAAAATTTTAATTGGGTCTACTGCTTTTCAAATATTCATTTTTTAATCAATTTGCTGTAACTAATAGGCTACCGTGATAAGCTGCTATTTCTGCTCATCACAAGGAGTTAGAGTCCTAATTATTTAAATAAACAAAAGGAAGAAAGGAAGGAAATTAATTTTGACAAAGGACCTGAATAATCCATAAACCAGATGCCTTTAGGTATGAAATTATAAAAGTTGTATTAATCCTTTAGTGTGAGTTATATTTTATTTGTGTGGGTTGATTTTTCTCACATTCAGTTTTTTAAAGT
>NW_016868852.1:0-1071 GCF_001698545.2 Rhinopithecus bieti | reverse complement strand
AAAAAAAAGGTAAAGGAATAAAGAATGGCTATTTCATAGGCAGAGGAGCCCCCAGCTAATTTTAAAAATTCTTTTATAGAGATGGGGTCTCCCTGTGTTGCCCAGGCTGGTCTCAAACTCCTGGGTTCAAGCTATCCTCCACCCTCAGCCTCCCAACGTGCTGGGATTATAGGTGTGAGTCACTGTGCCCTGTCAGGTCAAAGATTTAAACATAGACAAACTCATGTTAAAGAATACTTTTGAAAAATACAAAATTAGGCCAGGTATGGTGGCTCATGCCTGTAATCCCAGCACTTTGGGAGGCCGAGGCAGGTGGATCACCTGAGGTCAGAGTTCGAGACCAGCCTGACCAATATGGTGAAACCCCATCTCTACTAAAAATACAAAAATTAGCCGGGCGTGGTGGTGGGTGCCTGTAGTCCCAGCTACTGGGGAGGCTGAGACAAGAGAATTGCTTGAACCTGGGAGGCAGAGGGCACAGTGAGCCAAGGTCACGTTACTGCACTCCAACCTGGGCAATAGAGCAAGACTCCATCTCAAAAAAAAAAAAAGAAAAGAAAGAAAAATTCAAAATTAAACACTAGTAGAACTAAACATAAGAATATGGTATCACTGGCTGGGTGCAGTGGCTTATGCCTATAACCCAGCACTTTGGGAGGCTGAAGTGGGCAGATCACCTGAGGTTGGGAGTTCGAGACCAGTCTGACCAATGTGGACGAACCCCGTCTCTGCTAAAAATACAAAATTAGCTGGGCGTGGTGGCACATGCCTTATAATCCCAGCTCTATGGGAGACTGAGGCAGGAGAATTGCCTGAACCTGGGAGGCAGAGGTTGCAGTGAGCTGACATTGCCCCATTGCACTCCAGCCTGGGCAATAAGAGTGAAACTCTGTCTCCAAAAAAAAAAAAAAAAAGAATATGGTATCACCTTCAAAAACTATGAAGAGGGCCGGGCGCGGTGGCTCAAGCCTGTAATCCCAGCACTTTGGGAGGCCGAGACGGGCGGATCACGAGGTCAGGAGATCGAGACCATCCTGGCTAACACGGTGAAACCCTGTCTCTACTAAAATA
>NW_016868850.1:0-1060 GCF_001698545.2 Rhinopithecus bieti | reverse complement strand
TTAAAACCTACTTTCTTAACAATTTTTAAGTACACAATAAATTGCTATTTTATTATAAGTGTATTATAAATTGTTATACAATTTATTGTATACTTGAAATTGTATATTTCATTGTTTTTATGTATAGCACATTTTCTTAATCCATTCATCCATTGATGGGCACTTAAGTTAATTCTGTATCTTGGCTACTGTGAGTAATGCTGCAATGAACATGGAAGTATAGATATCTCTTTGATATATGGATGTCATTTCCTTTGTACATATACCCAGGAATGAGATTGCTGAATCATATGGCAGTTCCATTTTTAATTGTTTGAGAAACCTCCACACTGTTTTCTATAATGGCTGTACTAATTTACATTCCCACTAACAATGTACAACACTTGTACCTTCTTGCCAACACTTGTTCGTTCTCCACCTTCTTGCCAACACTTGTTCGTTCGTCTTTTTGACAATAGCTATTCTAACAAGGTGAGTTGATATTTCATTGTGATCTTAAACTGCATTTTCCTGATGATTGGGAGCGCTAATCATGTTTTCATATACTTGTTAGAGATTTGTATGTCTCCTTTGGAGAGAAATGTCTATGTAGGTCTTTTGCCTTTTGGTTTTTTTGAAACAGAGTCTCACTCTGTCGCCAGGCTGGAGTGCAGTGGCGCAATCTCGGCTCACTGCAACCTCTGCCTCCAGAGTTCAAGCTAGTCTCCTGCCTTAGCCTCCCCACTAGCTGGGACTACAGGCGTGCACCACCATGCCCAGCTAATTTTTGTATTTTTAGTAGAGACAGGGTTTCACCATGTTGGCCAGGATGGCCTCGATCTCTTGGCCTCGTGATCCACCTGCTTCAGCGTTCCAAAGTGCTAGGATTACAGGCATGAGCCACCATGCCCGGTCTTTTGCCTATTTTTTGATTAATTTGATTAGGTTATTTATGTATTTGTTTATTTATTTTGCCATTGAGTTGTTTGAATACCTTACATGCTTTAAATATTAACCCCTAAGCTAAAAAATAATTTTGAGAAATAATATACAGAGATACCAAATACCCTTCACCCTGTTT
>NW_016868849.1:0-1072 GCF_001698545.2 Rhinopithecus bieti | reverse complement strand
CCGAGACGGGTGGATCACGAGGTCAGGAGATCGAGACCATCCTGGCTAACATGGTGAAGCCCCGTCTCTACTAAAAATACAAAAAACTAGCCGGGCGAGGTGGCGGGCGCCTGTAGTCCCAGCTACTCCGGAGGCTGAGGCAGGAGAATGGCATAAACCCGGGAGGCAGAGCTTGCAGTGAGCTGAGATCCGGCCACTGCACTCCAGCCTGGGCGACAGAGCGAGACTCCGTCTCAAAAAAAAAAAAAAAAAAAAAAGAAATTGATGGCCAGGCACAGTGGCTAACACCTGTAATCTCAGCACTTTGGGAGGTCAAGGCAGGCCGATTGCTTGATCTCAGGAGTTCAAGACCAGCCTGGTAACATGGCAAAACTCTATCTCTACAAAAAAAATCAAAAATTGGCCTGGCATGATGGTTCATGCCTGTGGCCCCAGCTAGTGGGGAGACTAAAAAGGGAGGATCACTTGAGCCCACAAGGTGGAAGTTGCAGTGAGCTGAGATCGCACCACTGCACTCCAGACTGGGCAACAGAGTGAGACCTTGTCTCAAAAAATATACATATTTTTTTCATTAAGAAAAAAGTCCTCTTAATCTAGTAGAATAAAACCATTACATTGTTTATGTTTTAGATTAAATTCCCATTTGTAAGTGAAAAATATTTTACAGGAGAAACATTATGAATATAAGAAATGATTTAGTTTAAAATATCAAATCTGTAATATGATAAATTATCTTAAAAGAATAAACAGTAACAAGCTAAAATAAAAGTATATACTATAGTATCATCTGACAGGCCTAAGTTAATTGGGTTTATTTTTAGGTATATCCTTTTCAAAGTTTGGACTAATATTAGTTGAAAGTTAGAGAACCAAAAAAAGGCAAATGTAAGTAGCATTCTAACTGTGCTTTGCAATATAATATACCTAAAGCAAATAAGTCAGTATAAATAGATGTTTCAACAGATTTTGTGTCAAGATGAAATATAGTTGCATATTTTTAAAATACAGAAAGTATTCACCTAAGATTACATATCCTAGTGTTTATATTAGGACTATTGCATTTTAATTATAA
>NW_016868848.1:0-2012 GCF_001698545.2 Rhinopithecus bieti | reverse complement strand
AATATAATCTGAGCTTTGACTAATTCCACATACTATGTTCTAATTTATGTAAAATAGTTTTGGATTAATCATGACTTTTCTTGGACTCCTTCACTGTTTCTTACTCATCCCCGACATCAGAGGCTTTTGGCTTTCTGGAGCCAGAGTACAAAATGCAGACGGAAATCAGGAAACAAAATTACAAGGCTGGATTTGGGGACTTTTTACATGAAAATTTGTATCGAAAATAACCACAAACTTTGAAATAAGAATTCTGTAAAGCTCCCTACACGTTAAGCACATTTATATACAATTGTATTTTGTAGTTCTGATATCAATATTCAGTTCTGCCTAAGTTAGTCCTTTACCTCAGTGATCACAAACAGCATTTTCTGTTTGTGTTCAATAAGAATTTCTTTCTAAGCTTTGTAAGATATCATCCCATTCTTGTCCCTTGCTACTTTGTGCTGGGATGATCATTTATATTTTGTGGCTATTAGTGCTCTTGGAAGATTTCCTCAGTTTCTGCTAATGTAACTTCCCAAATTTATCCAATATAGGTTATTTGTATTTAATTTTCTCCAGTGCACTCTGAGAAATGCTTGGCACTATTAATCTATTAACCCAGAGATTGCTTCTAGATTTAAAATCTTGACTCTTACTTTCTGTTTTTCTCTAACTCTCTGTTGCCCTTTTCCTTAATAATGGGAAACCCTAATTCTTTCCCTTTGGCAGTAACTTTCTGTTTTGAATAAGAGTAAAAAATTAATTTCCTGATGTAAAATATCCACTTTTTTTTTTTTTTTTTTTTTTAGATAGAGCCTCACTCTATCACCCAGGCTGGAGTGCAGTGGCATCATCTTGGCTTACTGCAACCTCCACCTCCTGGGTTCAAGTAATTCTCCCGCCTCAGCCTCCCAAGTAGCTGGGATTACAGGCACACACCACCATGCCTGGCTAATTTTTGTATCTTTAGAAGAGACGGGGTTTCACCATGTTGGCCAGGCTGGTCTTGAACTCCTGACCTCAAGTGATCTGCCCTCGGCCTCCCAAAGTGCTGGGATTACATGTGTGAGCCACCGTGCCTGGCAGAAATACACATTCTATCACACATAATGGGAAAAACCATTAAACATTCCTGCTGGTTACTTTAGATCATGCTTTTAACTGCTTCTTTATTTTAATCCCAGTATTTAAGCTATATCAAAAGTAGTTTACTAAGTAAAAGTTACAGAAAAAAATAAATTGGGGAGGGGAAAAGATAAAGAAAGGAAAATATTGGAGACGATTAGAGAGGCAGATTGATCCAGGCTGGGAAACACAGCCTCTTTTACTGCTTGCTTCATTCTTTCTTCATTTCTAGCTCTCTTCCAATGAAACCTTAAAAATTTCAAGCTGATTTTAAGCAGGATGTATCCAATAAAATCAACTACAGTTGAAGAGCTAATAAGGATGACTAATGACATTGATGTTTTCAAAAGTATGTTTATCACCAAATGGAGATTTTTAACTCCAATGTAGTATCTCTTAAAAGGGATGGAACAGTGAAAATAGGGAATAGGGAGATAATTAAAGGAAGGTGCCTTGTCCTACTTTTCAATACAGATAAAAGCCCCCAAAAGTCTTAACTGGATCATAGCTGTTTTACAACCTATGAGGAGACATCTTTCCTGAGCTTTGCAAGTGGCTTTATATACTACTGACAGAAATCAAAATAATCTCATTCCTTAAAGAGAATGTGGTTTAGCTTAAAGAAAAAATGTCAAAAGGTGCTCAAATTTTGAAGTTGTGTAGCTATGAATACAAGACTTTTTTTCTTCAAAACTCTGTGTAGTCGTAGAGGACATGTAAGTTTGACTAGGTCAATAAAAGTGGCTTATGGGTATAGCTGCCTCAAAAGACTCAAATACTGGAAGAGCCTTAGTTAAACTAAACTCTGGTTTATTCACACTTATATCTAAAAGGTAGACATATTGTAAATTAAAAAATGTTGTTTTTAGGCCGACACGGGCGGATCACGAGGGCAGGAGATC
>NW_016868847.1:0-635 GCF_001698545.2 Rhinopithecus bieti | reverse complement strand
TGGAAAGTTTTTCCATTTGTTTGTGTCCTCTCTTATTTCCTTGAGCAGTGGTTTTGTATTTCTCCTTGAAGAGGTCCTTCACATCCCTTGTAAGTTGTGTTCCTAGGTGTTTTATTCTCTTTGTAGCAATTGTGGATGGGAATTTACTCATGATTTTGCTCTCTATCATTGGTGTATAGGAATGCTTGTGATTTTTGCACATTGATTTTATATCCTGAGACTCTGCTGAAGCTGCTTATCAGCTTAAGGAGATTTTGGGCTGAGACAGTGGGGTTTTCTAAATATACAATCATGTCATCTGTAAACAGAGACAATTCGACTTCATCTCTTCCTATTTGATTACACTTTATTTCTTTCTCTTATCTGATTGCCCTGGCCAAAACTTCCTATACTTTGAATAGGAGTGGTGAGAAAGGGCATCCTTTTCTTTTGCCAGTTTTCAAAGGGAATGCTTCCAGCTTTTGCCCATTCAGTATGATATTGGCTGTGAGTTTGTCATAAATGGCTCCTATTATTTTGGGATACATTCTATCAATAACTAGTTTATTGAGAGTTTGTAGCATGAAAGGGTGTTGAATTTTATAGAACGCCTTTTCTGCATCTATTGAGATAATCATGTGGTTTTTTGTCATTAG
>NW_016868846.1:0-1072 GCF_001698545.2 Rhinopithecus bieti | reverse complement strand
GCAGCTCTCCTTTGGATTATTGTTCATTCAATAATATAGACTAGACTTTCACTTTAGCAGAAATGTTATTGCATCCAATAGATCATATCTTACTATTCTCTGTTCTTTCCAAATCATGCTCTGCATGAAACTTTTGGTTTATGGGCATTTCCCCTAATGAGAGTACCAACTTGAATGTGTTCTGTAAAATGACACATTGTCCAAAACTGGTTTTTCTAGCTTTTGTGAAGACTATATGGTCTATGGGTTCTGCCTGGTAAGTTTCTGTACATCACTGTATGTCTCTGCTCTTGGTGAGCATTGCAGACTGAGAACAGCTCTACTTTTGATGGATGTTTGTATGTTTCCTCAGTGACTGATTTTTATTAGTTTCAAAAGATAATAATATATGCATGCACACACGCTGATGTTTCTGAAGGGCATTGTGATGAAAGATTAGAATGCTTTTTGCCTTCCTCCTGATCAAACGGTGTGTCTTAGAGAGCATGGGTACATTTACTTTATCACCAAAAAGAATAAAATCTGTTGACATTGTTACTTATCATTCATCTTCATTCATTCTTTTTTCTTTTTCTAATTATACTTTAAGTTCTGGGATACATGTGCAGGTTTGTTGCACCCATCAACTGGTCAGCTATATTAGGTATTTCTCCTAATGATATCTCTCCCCTAGCCCCCCCACCCCTTGACAGGGTCCAGTGTGTGATGTTCCCCTCCCTGTGTCCATGTGTTCTCATTGTTCAACTCCCACTTATGAGTGGGAACATGCGGTGTTTGGGTTTCTGTTCCTGTGTTAGTTTGCTGAGAATGATGGTTTCCAGCTTCATCCATGGCCCTGCAAAGGACATGAACTTATTCTTTTTTATTGCTGCATAGTAGTCCATGGTGTATATGTGCCACATTTTCTTTATCCAGTCTATCATTGATGGACATTTGGGTTGGTTCCAAGTCTTTGCCATTGTGAACAATGCCACAATAAACATACGTGTACATGTGTCTTTATAGTAGAATGATTTATAATCCTTTTGTTATAAACCCAGTAATAGGATTGCTGGGTCAAATGGTATTTCTG
>NW_016868845.1:0-1058 GCF_001698545.2 Rhinopithecus bieti | reverse complement strand
TTTAGACAGAGTTTCGCTCTTGTTGCCCAGGCTGCAGTGCAATGGTGCAGTGGTGTAATCTCGGCTCACCACAACCTCCACCTCCCGGGTTCAAGCAATTCTCCTGCCTCAGCCTTCTGCGGTAGCTGGGATTACATAAAATTTTTCTAAGTATAAACATAATAAACAAAACATTTCAAATGGAAATTACTTTATAGAATTCTAGGAATAATAGGCAATGGCACCTAAATATGAATTGTTTTAAAATAAAATCTATGGCATTAATTTCAAAATATTCAGATTACATGTATGCATTCACAGACAATACATTATCAGGCATATCTAAAAGATAATCTAAATTTGGAAAGCTTAGAAATGAAAATATACTATGAAATGTTTTGTCAATTCCCAATTCTCTCACAGAAATAAATATAAGAAAGAAGCATGTTCATATTTCTTTCTCATTCACATTGGACTGCATGTAACATTGCTCTGTGTGTGTGCCCATTAGAAATTATATACAACCTTTTTTTCAAATTCCTACTAACAATTCATTGACTGAGATGAACTTTTATCAAAAACAACAAAGATTTGTGATGTGGGGACTCTGACCTTGGATATTTAGATTTCTCCACTCCTTTCCGTTCGGTTTAATTCTTATCCATAGGCGTTCATTGTTTTAAGCATATTTTTACACCTTACCACATATGTAATAAATACAAAAATTGATCATTTTCATGCTTTTGGAGGTTGAGTGAAGCTCCTTGGACATCTTTTGAGCAGAAACTTTTGGATCGTGAGGGTAGCTACACTGACAGCAGTTCAGTTAGCAATTGCTAAATTTAGTTAAAGGTAATGTAACTATTTGTTTGATGTTAATGTTTCACCTAGAGAATTTGAAACAACATTCAAAAGCTTTTTTAACTTTATTTCTTTGTGATAAGACTTTTATTACAGCCAATAGTTCTTTTAAAATGCATAATAGACTTTACATTATTCATAGTATAAACGTAGAAATATTGAAGATAATTTAAAAGATGGCTTAATAATTTGAAAATAATATTTGTCTGTTAAATATA
>NW_016868844.1:0-1506 GCF_001698545.2 Rhinopithecus bieti | reverse complement strand
GCTTATCCACCATAATCAAGTTGGCATCATCCCTGGGATGCAAGGCTGGTTCAACATATGTGAATCGATAAATGTAATCCATCACATAAACAGAACCATTGACAAAACCACATGATTATCTCAATAGATGCAGAAAAGGTCTTTGACAAAATTCAACCCCGTTCCTGCTAAAACTCTTGATAAACTCAGTATTGATGGAGCGTATCTTAAAATAATAAGAGTTATTTAGACAAACCCACAGTCAATATCACACTGAATGGGCAAAAAAAATGGAAGCATTCCCTTTGAAAGCGAGCACAAGACAAGGAAGCCCTCTCTCACCACTCTAATTCAACATGGTACTGGAAGTTCTGCCCAGCGCAAGCAGGCAGGAGAAAGAAATAAAGAGTATTCAAATAGGAAGAGGGAAAGTCAAATTGTCTTTGTTTACAGATGACATGATTGTATATTTAGAAAACCCCATCGTCTCAGCTCAAAATCTCCTTAAGCTGCCAAACAACATCAGCAAAGTCTCAGGATACAAAATCAGTGGGCAAAAATCACAGGCATTCCTACATACCATAATAGACAAACAGAGAGCCAAATCATCAGTGAACTCCCATTTACAATTGCTACAAAGAGAATAAAATACCTAGGAATACAACTTAGAAGGGATGTGAAGAAACTCTTCAAGGAAAATTACAAACCACTGCTCACGGAAATAAGAGAGGACACAAACAAATGGAAAAACGTTCCATGCTCATGGATAGGAAGAATCAATATCATGAAAATGGCCATACTGCCCAAAGTAATTTATAGATTCAATGCTATTCCATCAAGCTACCATTGACTTTCTTCACAGAATTAGAAAAAAAAAAATACTTTAAATTTCTTACAAAACCAAAAAGAGCCCATATATCCAAGACAATCCTAAGCAAAATGAACACTGGAGACATCACACCACCTGACTTCAAACTATACTACAAGGCTACAATAACCAAAATAACATGGTACTGGTACCAAAACAGATATATAGACCAACGAAACAGAACAGAGGCCTCAGAAATAACACCACACATCTACAACCACTGGATCTTTGACAAACCTGACAAAAACAAGCAATGGGGGAAGGATTCCCTATTTAATAAATGGTGCTGGGAAAACTGGCTAGCCATATGCAGAAAACTGAAACTGGACCCCTTCCCCACATCTTATAAAAAATTAATTCAAGATGGGTTAAAGACTTAAACATAAGATGTAAAACCATAAAAAGCCTTGAATAAAATCTAGGCAATACCATTCAGGACATAGGCATGGGCAACAACTTCATGACAAAAACATCAAAAGCTATGGCAACAAAAGGCAAAACTGACAAATGGGATCTAATTAAAGAGCTTCTGCACAGCAAAAGAAACTATCATCAGAATGAACAGATAACTAACAGAATGGGAGAACAGTTTTTCAATTTATCCATCTGACAAAAGGCTAATATCCAGAATCTACAAGGAACTTAAACAAATTTACAAG
>NW_016868843.1:0-1072 GCF_001698545.2 Rhinopithecus bieti | reverse complement strand
ATCATCTAGGTTTTAAGCCCTGCATGCATTAGCTATTTGTCCTAATGCTATCCTTCCCCTCACTCCTCACCCCTCAACTGGCCCCAGTGTGTGTTGTTCTCCTCCCTGTGTCCATGTGTTCTCATTGTTCCACTCTCACTTATGAGTGAGAACACGCAGTGTTTGGTTTTCTGTTCCTGTGTTAGTTTGCTGAGGATACTGGCTTCCAGCTTCATCCATGTCCCTGCACAGGACATGATCTCATTAATTTTTATGGCTGCATAGTATTCTATGGTGTATGTGTATCACATTTTCTTGATCCAGTCTGTCATTGATGGGCATTTGGGTTGGTTCCATGTCTTTGCTATTGCAAATAATGCTGCAATAAACATATGTGTGCATGTGTCTTTATAGTAGAATGATTTATATTCCTTGGGGTATACACCCAGTAATGGGATTAGTGGGTCAAATGGTATTTCTAGTTCTAGATTCTTGAGGAATCGCCACACTGTCTTCCACAATGATTGAACTAATTTACATTCCCACCAACAATGTAAAAGCACTCTTATTTCTCTACAGCCTCACTGGCATCTATTGTTTCCTGACTTTTTAATAATTGCCATTCTGACTGGCGTGAGATGGTATCTTATTGTTGTTTCGATTTGCATTTCTCTAATGATCAGTGATGCTGAGCTTTTTTTCATATGTTTGTTGGCCTATTAAATGTCTTCTTTTGAGAAGTGTCTGTTCATATCCTTTGCCCACTTTTTGATGGGGTTGTTTTTTTCTTGTAGATTTGTTTAAGTTCATTGTAGATTCTGGATATTAGACCTTTGTTAGATGGGTAGACTGTAAAAATTTTCTCCCATTCTGTAGGCTGCCTGTTCACTCTAATGCTAGTTTCTTTTGCTGTGCAGGAGCTCTTTTGTTTAGTTAGATCCCATTTTGGTTTTTGTTGCAATTGCTTTTGGCATTTTTGTCATGAAGTCTTTGCCCATGCTTATGTCCTGATTGGTATTGCCTAGGTTTTCTACTAGAGTTTTTATGGTTTTCAGTTTTACATTTAAGTCTTTAATCCATCTTGAGTTAATTT
>NW_016868842.1:0-1059 GCF_001698545.2 Rhinopithecus bieti | reverse complement strand
ATTATATATATTTTATATATTAAAACCCATATACATATTATATATGCTCTCAGGATGAAAACGAAACCATTCAGAGCCTCCAATTATTCCTATATTATTTCATACAGAAAATCCAGCATGCAATAAAAAATAACTATACATGCAAAATACAACGGGAAAAGGTTAGTTGCGGGCTTGTGATCCATTTTCTCCATTTACTGGGATTCTGGGACAAAAGACCTATGATTTGGTTAAACCCATGAAATTTAGAGTGACAGTGTGATATGACTGCACACTGATTATAAACCTACAGGCTTGGCGCAGCGGCAATGGTTCATGACTGTAACCTGAGATGGAAGGATTGCTTGAGCCCAGAAATTTGAGACCAGCCTGGGCAACATGATAAGATTCCATCTCCGCCAAAAAAAAAAAAAAATAGCTGAATGTGGTAGCATGCACCTGTAGTTGAGCTACTGGGGAGGTGGTGGGGTGGCTGAGGTGAGAGGAATGCTTGAGCCCAGGAGGTCGAAGCTGCAGTGAGCTGTGATCACCTAACTGCACTCCAGCCTGGGCAACACAGCAAGACCCTGTCCCCTCCCCTCTAAAAAGAAGGCTACAATTAAAATTACTAACCATAACAAGGATGTAGAGCAACTATAACTCATACTGCTAATAGGATGGAAAACAGTACAATCACATGGCAAGACGCTTTAGTATGTCCTAAAAAATTAAATATACACCTCTCAAGTGCTCCAGCCATTCCTTTCCTTGATTTTTATTGAAAACAAAGACAAACCAACAAAAAATACAACGTATATGTTGATACAAAGGCTTGTGCAAAAATGTTCAGAGCATATGAATGGTGGAAGAGCTTGGGCAGGAATAGAAAGGAGAGATACAGTGGCAAACAAGACACTTGGCGAGGGGGGATGAACATTAACATTATCTTCATTGTGGTGACGGTTTCATAAATATATATATATCTCAAAACATGACATTAAAGTGGTTCAGTTTATTTTAAATCAATTATACTTCACTGAAATTACTAAAAATTGTGTGGATGCATCAAAACATGGGCAT
>NW_016868841.1:0-1059 GCF_001698545.2 Rhinopithecus bieti | reverse complement strand
CACAAATTAAACTTTCAAAACATGTGCATAGCTTTATTCATCTACTTAGATCTAACCTTTTCACGGAGCTTCGGCAAAATTCGAGTGTGCAAAATGCATTTCTAAAACGTAATGCAAGCAAAGCTTTCACATTTACACTGGCAGGAAATACAGAGAGAAACTAACAAGTCACATTAGGGAGAATTCAGATCTTTTTTTTTTTAATGACAAGAATTGCACAGTTTATTATTTTGAGACAATTGTTGCAGACATAAATATTTTAAATTTTCTAAGCAAGGTGCTTTTAACAAAATTTTTAAAGTTGGAAAGAGCTGATAACTTGGATCATAGCTCACGCAGAATTCCAAATTAAAGTGGACTCCATTATCTCCCTACATTTTGCAAACGATGCTTTGTATAACACTTCTTTAAAACACTAAAAGAGACAGCAAGCTGAAACTTTTTTCAAAGCACAGAAGAAATGTTTACTTGAAGAAGGTGCTGAAGGGAGAAGAAAAGGGAGTGAAGAATCCTTTAACTATTTCCCACTACAGGACAGCCACTAACAGATTAAGAACAAAAAAGATACAACAAAAAAAGTAAATCACTTCCCCAGCTTATAAAATAGTTCCAGTTTGACAAGATCTATAACTTTAAACAGAGAGCACCAGTTGGGCAATAGAATGAGCATTTCATACTGCATAAAAATTAGTGAGGTGGTAAGAACCATCAACTATCTCAGGCATTACATGGCCTTTCCAATTATTTTTTTTTTAATATACATGCAAGGCACATTGATATAAAAATAGATCTCTGGCCAACAAATATATTAAATAAGCAAATTAAAGTTTTGGCTTTGCGATATTGGCAACATCAAAATATAACCCGATAGCTTTGGCCCACACATCTTTCTCATATTCCTCCACCTCATTTGGTGTTTCCCACCCATTATTTTGGGTTCAATCACCACCTTCAAGTTTGGGTATGTGCTTGAGAAAGGACTTTTCTTCTTGTCAAGTAGCATTCTTACTAAAGTTTTCCTTTGCTAAGTAAAAAGACAAGAGAAACAGAATAGTTGGA
>NW_016868840.1:0-634 GCF_001698545.2 Rhinopithecus bieti | reverse complement strand
TGAGGAACAGCCAGGGTGGCCCAGGGCAGCAGCACAGGCCCCAGGCAGGAGGTGACTGCAATGGCGCAGGCAGGATGATGGGGCTGGACCAGGCAGCATCCAGGAAGGTTGGGGACAGGAAGGAGCCTGAAGTTCTGGGGACAAGCGAGAAGACTTCAGATGGGCCTAGGGCCCTATTTCTAGGACTCCCATTCTCAAGAGTTCCATGAACATTAACGCAATGAGCCACACCCCACCCTGGCCTCGCTATCACAAGCTGCAGTAAGTTCTCAGTGGCCCCGAAACAAGGCTCCCCGCGCTTGGGTGCTTCTTTCCACCAAAGGGGTAGAAGATGGAAAAGAAAAGACGAGATGAGGGGAGCGAAGGGGAAGAGGCAACAGCACCCTTCTTTGGCAACACACACACACACACAGACACAGACACACACACACACAGACACACACACACACACACAGACACACACACACACACACACAGACACACACACACAGACACACACACACACACACACACAGACACACAGACACACACACACACACAGACACACACACACACACAGACACACACACACACACACACAGACACACACAGAACAGACACACACACACACACATGCACAGACACACACACACAC
>NW_016868839.1:0-774 GCF_001698545.2 Rhinopithecus bieti | reverse complement strand
AGGGAAGCGGGTCTCAGGTCCTGGTCCGTCCGTGGCGTGGAAGGAGGAGGAGGAGGCTCCCCGGACCCTGGGGGCCCTGAGACCCCCAGTAGGGGTCTCCTCCCGGGTTCGGCACCAACTGATTTGTTTTCTAAGACCACCAGAGCGGGCACAAAAGAACCAGCGAGTAGGCAAGTGTAGGAGCAAAACTGCAAATTTATTTTGGTCACCTAAGGTGTGGGGAGACGTCTGTCGGCCTCCGGCAAAGGAGGCCGACAGAGTCCCCCGGTGGGGATCTCGGGCAGGGTTCCTGATACAGTCCCGACATCCTGACAGGAGTGGGGCTGGGAAGTCCGCGTGTGGCGTCGGTCCTGAGCGGCTTTTCTAGGAGTGGGAGGGCAATAGGAGGGGCATGGGCGTGTCGGGGGGCGTTCCGCAGGTGCAACCAGGTAAATCTTGGTCTCTTCAGCTTGAGGTCACCTGGTGCATGCCCAGTTGGTCTGCACCTTCCCGGGCGCCGGCTGCATTTTCGCGCACGCGGGAAAAGTTGGTAATGAAGTACCCGGAAGTGCGTCATCCTGCCTCCGTTTGTCCAAGCAAATGCAAAGTTTATGTAACATTTAAAGATCTATCAATACTCACTATAATAATGGGTTATAAAACAAAAAAGTGATCACTTCAGCATATGCAGAAAAAAAAATCCATAAACATTAAACTAATGTTTGTTATAAGTACTCTTAGCAAACTAGAGGTTAGAAGACATTTTCTCATCCTGATAAAGCTCTTTTTTTCTTA
>NW_016868838.1:0-1060 GCF_001698545.2 Rhinopithecus bieti | reverse complement strand
CCAGTTCTCTCACCCTGGACCCCACCAGCTACGTGGGACTCCACCACAGGTGTGGTTCCTTTTCATGCATGCTACTGCTGTTCTCTGTCCATCCTGCAAAGCAGGTTAGAGCTGTCCTAGTTGTCTGTGGAGTCCCCCAGGCCTCCGCCTGTGGCTCTCAACTCATTTTCCTGCCATGATGCTGGGCAGCATCCAGGAAGTGCATCTGGGCCTCTGCCAAGCTTTCTGCAGGACAGTGTGGGGAAAACTGTCCGTCCACTTCTGAAATGATGCTGCTAAACGCTTCTGCCTACCCAGCAGATAAACTGGTACTTGCAATATGCTTGCAGCTTTGGAGTGGGAATGGGGTTGCCTATAATGCAAAGTTATATCTAATAAGAAACTAAACTGAAAGCTCATTGCAGTAAACAAGCATTTGGTTTCTCATCTTGGCTCTGAAATGACTGGGAAATCATTGGAGATTGATGCATCCCTAGAGGCGTCTCTTGAACCCAGAGTCATCTGGCCTCCATGTGGCTGTGTCTGCACAGACGATTCTGCTCCAAGGTGATCCTGTGGGTCCTGAGACACCTTGGCACAGGGGCCTCCAGACTGCGGAGGCCTCCATGGTCCCTTCTGAAACCCAGGCAGAGAGGCTTGGAGAGGAGTGGCACTGGGGACACATCAGCGATGGCCAACACGAGGAAGACAGCCTGTGCCTGCCCAGTCACCGTGTGCCCAGAGAGAAGTGTGGGTGTGTAGGGAGGGACACAGTCCTGCCGCTGCTGAGGCAGAGATCTCCAAGGCCACTGCCTGTGGGGGCTGTGCGGAGGTGTAGCCCCCAGCTCTGCTCTGGGCTCCCAGCACCCAGCCTGCCATGGTCAGTCACAGCCTTCCCGGGCCTGGAGGGGAAATCATGAGAGAAGCAGCAGGAGTGCAGACCATGACAGAGGGAAGTGCTGGCGCCCAGAGGAGAGGCTTCAGGTGGTCCTGGGCTGAGGCAGGGGCTGGGTCAGGGGGAACAACTGAGGCTGGAAACAGAAGAGAACAGGGTGAGCGGGCATAAGGCCGGGGGGGGGGG
>NW_016868837.1:0-1059 GCF_001698545.2 Rhinopithecus bieti | reverse complement strand
AAGAAACTCTCTCAAAAGCGCACAACTATATGGAAACTGAACAATCTGCTCCTGAATGAATGCTGGGTCAATAACGAAATTAAGGCAGCAATAAACATGTTCTTTGAAACCAAAGAGAACAAAGACACAATGTACCAGAATCTCTGGGACACATTTAAAGCAGTGTGTACAGGGAGATTTATGGCACTAAATGCCCAGAGGAGAAAGCAGGAAAGATCTAAAATTGACACCCTAACATCACAGTTAAAAGAACTAGAGGAGCAAGAGCAAACAAATTCAAAAGCCAGCAGAAGGCAAGAAATAACTAAGATTAGAGGAGAACTGAAGGAGATAGAGACACAAAAAAACCTTAAAAAAAAAAAATGAATCCAGGAGCTGATTTTTTGAAAAGATCAACAAAATAGACAGACCATTAGCCAGACTAATAAAAAAAAAAGAGAGAAGAATCAAATAGATGCAATAAAAAAAGATAAAGGGGATATCACCACCAATCGAAGAGAAATACATACTAGCATCAGAGAATACTATAAACACCTCTATGCATATAAACCAGAAAATCTAGAAGAAATGGATAAGTTCCTGGACACATACACCCTCCCAAGACTAAATGAGGAAGACGTTGAATCCCTGAATAGACCAATAACGAGTTCTGAAATTGAGGCAACAATTAATAGCCTACCAACCAAAAAAAGTCGAGGACCAGATGGATGCACAGCCAATGAGAGTTACAAAGAGGAACTGAAACCATTCTTTCTGAAACTATTTCAAACAATAGGAAAAGAGGGAATCCTTCCTAACTCATTTTATGAGGCCAGCTTCCTGATACCAAAACCTGGCAGAGACACAACAACAACAACAACAAAATTTCAGGCCAATATCCCTGATGAACATCAGTGCAAAAATCCTCCATAAAATACTGGCAAACTGAATCCATCAGCACATCAAAAAGCTTATCCATCATGATCATGTCAGCTTCATCCCTGGGATGCAAGGCTGGTTGAACATACACAAACCAATAAATGTAATTCATCACATGAGCAGGACCAACGACAAAAACAC
>NW_016868836.1:0-1060 GCF_001698545.2 Rhinopithecus bieti | reverse complement strand
TCTAGGGTTTTTATGGTTTTAGGTCTTACATTTAAGTCTTTAATCCATCTTTTCTTCTTATTATTATACTTTAAGTTCTGGGGTACATGTGCAGAATGTGTAGTTTTGTTACATAGGTATACATGTGCCACTGTAGTTTGCTGCACCCATCAATCCGCCACCTACATTAGGTATGACGCCCAATGCTATCCCTTCCCTAGCCCCCCATTCCATGACAGACCCCAATATGTGATGTCCCCCTCCCTGTTTCCCTGTCTTCTCATTGTTCAACTCCCACTTATGAGTGAGAACATGCAGTGTTTGGTTTTCTGTTCTTGTATTAGTTTGCTGAGAATGATGGTTTCCAGCTTTAATCCATCTTGAGTTAATTTTTGTATAAAGTGCAAGGAAGAGGTCCAGTTTCAGTTTTCTGCATATGGCTAGCCAGTTTTCCCAACACCATTTTTAAAATAGGGAATCCTTTCCCCATAACTTTTTTTTTGTCAAGTTTGTCAAAGATCAGATGGTTGTAAATGTGTGGCATTATTCCTGAGGCCTCTGTTCTGTTCCATTGGTTTATATATCTGTTTTGGTACCAGTAGCATGCTGTTTTGGTTACTGTAGCCTTGTAATATAGTTTGAAGCCAGGTAGCATGATGCCTCCAGCTTTGTTCTTTTCGCTTAGGATTGTCTTGTCTATACAGGCTCCTTTTTGGCTCCATACGAAATTTAAAGTATTCTTTTCTAATTCTGTGAGGAAAGTCAATGGTTGCTTGATGAGGATAGCTTTGAATCTATAAATTACTTTGGGCAGTATGACCATTTTCACGATATTGATTCTTCCTATCCATGAGCATGGAATGTTTTTCCATTTGTTGGTGTCCTCTCTTATTTCCTTGATCTGTTCTCCTTGAAGAGGTCCTTCACATCCCTTGTAAATTGTATTCCTAGGTATTTTATTCTTTTTGTAGCAATTGTGAACGGGATTTCACTCATTATTTGGCT
This sequence comes from Rhinopithecus bieti, assembly GCF_001698545.2. Lineage (NCBI taxonomy): Eukaryota > Metazoa > Chordata > Mammalia > Primates > Cercopithecidae > Rhinopithecus > Rhinopithecus bieti. The sequence goes on along the minus strand of NW_016868836.1, from coordinate 76 downwards.
CTTGGTCTATTATTGGTATATGGGAATGCTCTTGATTTTTGCACATTGATTTTGTCTCCTGAGACTGCTGAAGTTG
>NW_016868835.1:0-1070 GCF_001698545.2 Rhinopithecus bieti | reverse complement strand
TTTTGTATTAATCTATTAAAATCCCTTCATAGCCCACTAACATTCTAAAATACCAGCTATAAATTTTCAAGTTCATTTTTTAGAGCTTTCAAAGAAGAATAGATACATTGTATAAGAAAGTTGATGAACTTAATAATAGTTATGGAAAAAGATACAAATATAACAATGAAAGGTCCTGCAGATTAATTTAACCATTTAAGTAAAAGAGAGAGCACCATTACTTAAGTAATTTTTTAAAGTCAATATTACTATAACTCAGTATATTAAAGGATTTCAAAATGAAGGAATTAGTCATGGAATAGTGTTTTGTATGATTAATGACATATTTAACTTTTTTATTTAGTCATATTGCTATCTTTACTCCTAATCAAAATACAATTTACAGAATGTATTATTTCATCTAGAAATTAACAGCTGGCTTGTAAGAAATGTTTAAGTTAGGTTAATTACTGCCTTTTAAATTTGTATAATATACTGTGACAAAATTAATGATGCTCACAGTATTTAGCATAGTTCATAACCCATATTTTAATGAAAATATACTGTTAATAGTGATATACATGATACAGATATAATACACTCTAATTGCTGGTCATTTTATGTCTGTTCTATATAATTCTATAAAATGAAGCCATATTCATTCTGCTTATTAATTTAAACTTCACAGAGAAAAATTTGCATTTAATATATTCATGCTTATATTGGATTATGTGAATTTAATCAACCTAAGGCATGACAAGTGGGGTTTGACTGACAGGTTCTCAAGATTCTAATCTGGTCAAGAATTCATTTTCCTTTCATCTTATTACAGACATATGAGAATCTTAAATTAAACTGAACATGTTAGCATTTTAAGTAGTATCCATTTTCTTCCTGTGCACTGTGCCAAAAGTGAGATAACTACTTGTATAGTGTCCATGGAGATGTGTTTCCATAACATGCCCTGATAATAAATTTGTGACAGCTCCAGTTCTGGTGTCTCAAATGTAAGTTTTTTACAGAAGCCTACATTAAAATCTCTTTCTTTTTTGTAGCAAAATCAAGGTATATTATATTATATTATATTATAT
>NW_016868834.1:0-706 GCF_001698545.2 Rhinopithecus bieti | reverse complement strand
CCTCAAGCAATCCTCCCTCGGTCTCCCAAAGTGCTGTGATTACAGGCGTGAGCCACTGCGCCCTGCCAAGGTGAGTTCTAAGAATCTGAAGTTCCCCGGGTCAGGATTGGAAGCCAGCACTTCCCAACCTCACCTGCTCGCTCCTTCGAGCTCGGTCGACCTGCAGCCTCCCAGATATTTCCTCCTGCCTGAGCTTCCGCCCAGTGGTCGGGTCGGATGAGAGAGGATGGGAAATGCAGACCAGGAAGAGAGAGAATGCGAGGGGATGTTCAATGCGTGTCCACAGGAGAGGCAAGAACAGAATCAGAGGTCAGGCAGCTCCTGGAACCGCCCACAGGACTAGGGATTCCCGCCCCCACCCCCAACTCTTCCTTCTGTCACCCCATGGCCGTTCTGCTTCAGGGCGACTTTGTGAAGAATGTCCCGATGAACCACGGCGTGTACACGTGGCCGGACGGCAGCATGTACGAAGGCGAAGTGGTCAACGGCATGAGGAACGGGTTCGGGATGTTCAAGTGCAGCACCCAGCCCGCATCCTACATCGGCCACTGGTGCAATGGCAGGCGGCACGGGAAGGTGAGCGGGGCGGGGCGGGGCGGCCCCGTGGAGGGCGGGAGTGACGGGGTGGGGGGATGGGCAGCCACGGGCGGGCGGCGCGGCCCGGTAGAGGGCAGGGAAGATGGGCAGCCACTGGGGGGAGTCGGCC
>NW_016868833.1:0-635 GCF_001698545.2 Rhinopithecus bieti | reverse complement strand
TCTTCATAATCTATACATCTGACAAGGACTAATATCTAGGATCTACAATGAACTCAAATGAATCAGCAAGAAAAAAACAAACAGTCCCATCAAAAAGTGGGCTAACAACATGAATAGACAATTCTCAAAAGAAGATGTACAAATGGCCAACAAACATAGGAAAAAATGCTCAACGTCACTCATGATAAGAGAAATGCAAATCAAAACCACAATGCAATACCATTTTACTCCTGCAAGAATGGTCATAATCAAATAATCAAACAGCCATAGATGTTGGCATGGATCCAGTAATCAGGGAGCACTTCTACACTGCTGATGGGAATGTAAACTATTACCATCACTATGGAAAACAGTGTAAAGATTCCTTAATGGACTAAAAGTAGAACTACCATTTGATCCAACAATCACACTACTGGATATCTACCCAGAGGAAAAGAAGTCATTATACTTGCACATGCATGTATATAGCAGCACAATTCACAATTGCAAAATCATAGAACCAACCCAAATGCCCATCAATCAGCAAGTGGATAAAGAAACTGTGGTATATATATATTCCATATATATACTCATATATATGCATATATATATTCCACCTCATATATATATTCCATCATATATGTGTGTGTGTGTGT
>NW_016868832.1:0-631 GCF_001698545.2 Rhinopithecus bieti | reverse complement strand
CATATAGATCTCAAAAATTTTTCATTATCCCCAAAGCAACACCATCCCTATTAAGCAGTCATTCCTTATGACTCCTCCATCCAGATCCTGTCTTGGGTGTGTGTGTGTATGTGTGTGTGTGTGTGTGTGTGTATGTGTAATATTGTCACATAGGAATAAAAAAAAAAATCATTCCACTTAACTTGTTTTGTTTTCAAATGTCCAACCCTGGTAACAATTAATGTAGTTTTGGATATTTTAAAATCTTATATTATTTTGCTTTATTTTAGTTGGTAAAACAAATTCTATATATTTATGGGGTGCAATGTGATGTTATGATGTATATTGATATATGTACACATTTTGGAATGATTGAATCAAGACAATTAGCATTTCCTTCACTTCATCTACATATATCTTGGTGGTAAGTATATTTATAATATCTTTTAACAATTTTGAAATATATAATGAATTATTATTAGCCATAGTCACCATACTGCACAGTAGATAACCAAAAGTTATTCCTCCTGTGTAACTTAAACTTTGTATACTTTGAGTAACATCTCCCCCTCTCCCAAACCACTCCCCTCTCCCAGTCCCTGGCAACATCATTCTACTCTCTACTTCCATGTGTTCAACTTTTTTAGCCCTC
>NW_016868831.1:0-1054 GCF_001698545.2 Rhinopithecus bieti | reverse complement strand
CAAGTATCAATAGCCAAATTGATCAAGCAGAAGAAAGGATAAAGGAGATTGAAGATCAACTTAATAAAACAACCATGAAGACAAGATTAGAGAAAAAAGAATGAAAAGGAATGAACAAAGCCTCCAAGAAAATGGGACTATGTGAAAAGACCAAACCTACATTTGATTGGTGTACCTGAAAGTGATGGGGAAAATGGAACCAAGTTGGAAAACACACTTCACAATATTATCCAGGAGAACTTCCCCAACCTAGCAAGACAGGACAACATTCAAATTCAGGAAATACAGAGAAAACCACAAAGATACTCCTTGAGAAGAGCAACCCCAAGACACATAATCATCAGATTCACCAAGGTTAAAATGAAGGAAAAAATGTTAAGGGCAGCCAGAGAGAAAGGTCAGGCTGTCCACAAAGGGAAGCCAATCAGACTAACAGTGACTGTCTCTGCAGGAACCCTACAAGCCAGAAGACAGTGGAGGCCAATATTCAAGTCTTAAATAAAAGAATTTCTAGCCCAGAATTTTGTATCCAGCCAAATTATGCTTCATAGGTGAAGGAGAAATAAACTCCTTTACAAACAAGCAAATGCTGAGGGATTTTGTCACCACCAGGCCTGTCTTACAAGAGCTCCTGAGAAAAGCACTAAATATAAAAGGAAAACTGGTACCAGCCACTGCAAAACATACCAAAAGGTAAAGACCATAGACACTATGAAGAAACTGCATCAACTAATGGGCAAAATAACAAGCTAGCATCATAATAACAGGATCAAATTCACACATAACAACATTAACCTTAAATGTAAATGGGCTACATATGCCAATTAAAAGACAGAGACTGGGAAATTGGTTAAACAGTCAAGACCCATCGGTGTGCTGTATTCAGGAGACCCATCTCATATGAAAAGACACACATAGGCTCAAAATAAAGGCATGGAGGAAGATTTACCAAGCAAATAAAAGCACAAAAAAGGAGAGGTTGCAATCCTAGTCTCTTGTAAAACAGACTTTAAACCAACAAAGATAAAAAAAAGACAAAGAAGGTCATTACATA
>NW_016868830.1:0-395 GCF_001698545.2 Rhinopithecus bieti | reverse complement strand
GAACTCCTGAGCTCAAGTGATCTGCATGTCTCTGCCTCCCAAAGTACTGGGATTATAGGTGTAAGCCACCACCCCAGCCTTCTAGAGGTTTTAAACTTCAACATATCTTTTGCATTCTCTTTGCAAAGAATACTGAACACATAGGACTTACCCTAAGAAAATATTATGTGTCTGTTTTTATATTCAGTTAGTTATTTTATCAGTAGAGGATTTTTTTTTTTAGATATGAGGAAGCCACAGATAGAGTTTGCAATATTGGAGAGGAATTTATAAATTGCTGTGTGATAATTATACACATTTCTTCATTGAGTGTGGATACCTGTATACACATAGTTCTACATGGAATCTAACAAAAATTCTGAGAAACACATTATACAATATAATCAACACACAGG
>NW_016868829.1:0-635 GCF_001698545.2 Rhinopithecus bieti | reverse complement strand
CACAGAAGTGCTCTTTATTTCCAAAGAGTCAATTTTTGTAAATTATTCTCTGACCATAAAAATATAATTATAAGTAAGAAAACAAATATACAGTCTATATATTTGAATCTCATACATAATTAACTCAAGTGTTAAAAAAGGAAGTCATTAAGTATTTAGAACTGAGTTATGACTGAAATACAACTTATTAATGTTGTGGGATGATGCAAAATATTTACTAGAAAATATATATCATTGAATATATTAATTATGAGCAATATGCTATTAAAGGAAAAGAGATGAGCGTTTAATTTGAGGCTAGTAAGGCATGAGAGTAAACCTCCCCAAAATAAAGGGAAGAAATGTTAAGGACAGAAATTAGTGATATAGAAATAAAAAGCAATGGCATTAATCAATAAAACAAATAATAATAGAATATACAAGTGTCTTCCAATACTGACAGCAAGTAAAGTTTTCACAAATGCAAAATATTTTAAGCAAGAAAAGGTAACATGACTATATATAGTGTAGAGATCTTTCAAATTCTTGAGAACATTAAACTAATACCAATACATTTGTAATGGGTTTATAGCAAATCATAAAAATTGTGTGAGGCATGGATAGGCATTTCACAGAACTGGAATAAAGAAACATTG
>NW_016868828.1:0-1060 GCF_001698545.2 Rhinopithecus bieti | reverse complement strand
TGCTTTGTAATTTGTGAACTCATGTCACAGAGTTACACGATACTTTTCATAAAGCAGTTTGTTAGCACTATTTTTGGGGAATCTGAGAAGGGATATTTTGGATCACATTCAAGCCTATGGTGACTAAGGATATATCCTCAGAGAAAAACCAAAAAGAATCTTTCTGAGAAACTGGTTTGGGATGTGTGAATTCATCTCACAGTGTTACACCTTTCTTTTCATGGAGAAGTTTGCTAACACTCTTCGTGGAGTCTGCAGTAAGATATTTGGGAGGGCATTGAAGCCTTTGGTGACTGAGGAAATACCCTCAGGGAAAAAACAAAAAGAATCTTTCTGAGAAACTGATTTATAATGCGTGAATTCATCTCAAAAACTTACACATTTTCTTTCATGGAGCAGTTTGCTAATACTATTTTCGTGGAATCTGAAAAGGGATATTAGCGAGTTCATTGAGGAATATGTTGAAAAAGGAAATATACTCATACAAAAGCTAGAAAGATTTCTGTGAAACTGCTTTGTGATGTGTCAATTCATCTCACAGAGTTACACTGTTCTCTTCATTGAGAATTTTGCTAACTTTTTTTCATGGAATCTTCAATCGGATATTCCAGAGTGCATTGAGGGATATGGAGAAATAGGAAATATCCTCAGATAAATACTAGGGAGAAGCTGTCTGAGAAACAGTTTTGTGATGCATGAATTCATCTCACATAGTTACACCATCTTTTCATGGAGCTGTTTGGCAGCACTGTTTTTGGGGAATCTGAGAAGGGATATTTTGGATCACATTGAAGCCTAGGGTGACAAAGAAATATCCTCAGACAAAAACTAGAAAGAAGTTTTCTCAGAAACTTCTTTGTGATGTGTGCATTCACCTTACAGAGTATCACCCTTCTGTTCATGAAGAAGATTGCTAACACAGTTTTTGTGGAATCTGCAAAGGGATGTTTGGGAGCTTATTGAGGCTTATGGTGAAGAAGGAAATATCCTCAGAGGAAAAGTAGAAAGAAGCTTTCTGAGAAACTGCTTTGTGATGTGTGAATTCATCTTACAGATTTAC
>NW_016868827.1:0-1053 GCF_001698545.2 Rhinopithecus bieti | reverse complement strand
TTATATATTAGAAATCTTCTTTTTTCTTTTCTGGTATAGACATTCAATGCTACACATTTTTTTTTTTTTTCTAATCACTGCTTTAGCTGCATCTCATGGGTTTTGATCTGTTGTTTTTTTTTCATTTCAAACAATTAATTTTTTTATTGTTTCTTATTTGACCTATAGATTACTTAGAAGTGTGCTTAATTCCTAAATATGGAAAAATTTTCAAAAAGTTTTCTATTATTTCCTTCTAATTGAATTCCATTATAGGCTGAGGACATACTTTGCATGATTTATGTCTCCTAAATTCATTTAAACTTGCTTTATGACCTAATATGTGTTTCATGCAAGCTTGAAAATATTTTTGTTTCATGATTCAGTGGAGTGTGCTACATATCATTCACATGGAATTGGTTAATAATGTCTTTCGAGTTTTTTTTTATATCTTTCAATTTTCTTCCAACTATAATTGTTGAATCGTCTTTTCCCCTTTCATTATTTTCAGTTTTCATCATGTATTTTGGGGCTCTGATTTTAGGTATATATGAATTTATAATTGATTTAACTTTCCAATAAGTTGAGTCTTTTATCATTACAAAATGCTTATTTTAGTCTCTAATAAAATTATCATCTTAAAGTTAATTTTGGCATACCAATTAAATTAACTTGTTGATTTTATTTTAGTACATTTTGAGTTTTTTCTTAGACATGATATATTAATGTGCATCTGATCACAAACGAATGTTGACAAATTATTTATATTTGGTAAAATGTAGAAAATTTGCATAAGTGTAACTTAATTTCTTGTCACATGCTTTGTGCTATCATCGTCATACATATTAAATTCATGTATGTTAGAATTCCAAAACACAGTATTCAAATTATTGTTTGGTACAATCTTGTGTCTATTAAACAAAGAAAATAAACTTTTAAAATTTGTATAACTATTGAGCCTATTGAGTCTTCTATATTAAATCAAATTCTATATATTTTTTAAATTTATACAGCTATTGACTCTATTGAGTCCTCTATATTAAATCATATTTTATACATGATTTAATTAAAGAC
>NW_016868826.1:0-1059 GCF_001698545.2 Rhinopithecus bieti | reverse complement strand
CGAAAAGTGATATTTCGGAACGCATTGAGGACTATGGTGAATAGTGAACTACACTGAAATAAAATTGAGGAAGAAGCGTTCCAAGAATCTGCTCTCTGTTATGTGCATTCACTTCACAGAGTTAATGCTTACTCTACGTTGCCCAGTTTCGAAACTCTGTCTTTGAAGAATTTGTGAAGGGATATTTAGTGACGTCCAGAGGCTTGTGGTGAGTAAGGAAACATCTTCTGATAAAATCTGAATAGAAACGTTCTGAGCAACTGCTTTGCGATGTGTGTATTCGTCTCATAGAGTTAAACCACTCTTTGGATTGAGCAGGTTGAAATCACTGTTTTTGAGGAATCTGAGAAAGGACATTTGGGAACGATCCTTAGAATATAGAGAAAGAAATATCCTCAGGTAAAATCCAGAAGGAAGCTTTCTGTGAAACTGCTCTGTGTCGTCTTAATTCCCCTCACTCAGATAAGCCTCTCTTCTCATTGAGCAGTTTTCTAGCCATGTGCATGTTTAGCGTGTGATGGGATATTCGGGAGCACTTTGAGGTTTAAGGTTGAAAAAAGAAGTATGTTCAGACCGAAACTTGAGAGAAGCTTACTGAGGAACTGCTTCATGACGTGTGCATTCCAACCACAGTGTTATACTTCTCTTCTCATACAACATCGGGGAAACCCTTTTGGAGAAACAGGTACCAAGTGATATTCGGGAGCATGTTGATGCCGATGGTGAAAAGGAAAATAGCCTCAGACAAAAGCTGGAAAGAAGCTTTCTAGAAAACTACTCCATGATATCTGTAATCTTCTCGCATAGAGAAAGCTTTCTTTACATTATGTAGCTTGGAAACTGTCATGGACGGATCCACGAAGGGACCTTCGGGAGCATATTCTCGACTGTGGAGAAAAAGGAAATATCTTCAGATAAAACTGGAAAGTAGCTTTTTGTGAATCTGCTTTTGGCTATGCTTATTCATCACACATAGATGAAGCTTTCTTTACATTGCACAGCTTGGAAACTCCCTCGTGGATGTTTGGGATCACATTCGGGCCTATGGTGAAAGAGGAA
>NW_016868825.1:0-212 GCF_001698545.2 Rhinopithecus bieti | reverse complement strand
TACACACACATATACACATATATACACACACATATATACATATATACACACATATATACACATATACACACACATACATATATACACATATATACACACACACATATACACATATACACACACATATACATACACATATATACATATATACACACATATACACATATATACACACACATATATACATATATACACATATACACACACATATA
>NW_016868824.1:0-1507 GCF_001698545.2 Rhinopithecus bieti | reverse complement strand
AAAAAAACAACAACAAAAAGCCCCAATTCTGTTCTTCTAGCTAATTTCAATTAATTATTATATTAACTGTATGATATGCTAATTATTAACTGTATTTTATATTGTACTAATTATTATATTAACTGTGTATTTTTATTTTCTGTATTCATGTTGCTCTGGCATCTGATGCCCTGGGGAGAGATTGCCCTTTTGAGGGCTAGCTAATTTCTAAAGATAATTACTTCTCTAGGAGCACATCTTTCATATGTAAACCAACCAATCTGAGTATATAGCTGTAACTATCTCCTTATCTAACTCACACACCAAAGCAATATTTCCCCTTTTGTAAATCATTCCAGGGCGAGGTACTAGGCAATTAGAGACAACCTCTGTGCCCAAATGTTTCTTGGAATTATTCAGCCATCCCCACCCTAAACTGTTTACTCTGCCCCATGTTACCTTTTCTATGGAAACCCCAACACAGGGTTTGGCTTAGGCTTCCCCTTGTTCCTGTCTTCTACCTCTTGACTATTGTGATGCCTCTGCAGTGGCTCTGCATGGTATGTTCTTTCCCTTCTTTTGGGATATGTAAGTAATTCATCTTTTTTTTTTTTTTTTTGAGACGGAGTCTCGCTCTGTCACCCAGGCTGGAGTGCAGTGGCCGGATCTCAGCTCACTGCAAGCTCCGCCTCCCGGGTTCCTGCCATTCTCCTGCCTCAGCCTTCCGAGTAGCTGGGACTACAGGCGCCCGCCACCTCGCCCGGCTAGTTTTTTGTATTTTTTTTTTTGGTAGAGACGGGGTTTCACCGTATTAGCCAGGATGGTCTCGATCTCCTGACCTCGTGATCCACCCATCTCGGCCTCCCAAAGTGCTGGGATTACAGGCTTGAGCCACCGCGCCCAGCCAGTAATTCATCTTTTACTGGCATTGGCCTTACTCTTGTCATTCAGCCATACTTCTATAAATTAATTCCTGGGTATAAATTTATAATACCTGGGAAGAGAGTGAGTTTACATCTCACACCTCTTGTTGTTTCTGCTATTAGGAAATTTTTCAAAGACAATTAAAAAAATTGTCTTGGCCGGGCATGGTGGCTCACGCTTGTAATCCCAGCACTTTGGGAGGCCGAGGCGGGCGGATCACGAGGTCAGGAGATTGAGACCACAGTGAAACCCGTCTCTACTAAAAATACAAAAAATTAGCTGGGTGCGGTGGCGGGCGCCTGTAGTCCCAGCAACTCAGGGGGCTGAGGCAGGAGAATGGTGCGAACCCGGGAGGCGGAGCTTGCAGTGAGCCGAGGTCGAGATCGTGCCACTGCATTCCAGCTTGGGCTACAGAGCGAGACTCTGTCTCAAAACAAAACAAAACAAAACAAAACAAAAAAATTGTCTTGATAAAAATCAAAAAATTTTTTGGCTGGGCACAGTGGCTCACGCCTGTAATCCCAGCACTTTGGGAGGCCAAGATGATAGTTCACCTGAGGTCAGGAGTTTGAGACCAGCCTGACCAACATGGAGAAACCCTGTC
>NW_016868823.1:0-634 GCF_001698545.2 Rhinopithecus bieti | reverse complement strand
GCTCACAGCAACCTCCATTTCCCAGATTCAAGTGATTCTTCTGCCTTAGCCTCCCAAGTAGCTGGGATTACAGGCACGTGCCACCACTCTCAGCTAATTTTGGAATTTTTAGTAAAGACGAGGTTTCACCATGTTGGCCAGGCTGGTCTTGAACTCCTGACCTCAGGTGATCCACCGGACTCGGCCTCCCAAAGCTCTGGGATTACAGGCGTGAACCACTGCTCCTGGTCTGGAACCATTTCTTTGATGCTGGGATGACAGGTATGAGCTACCACACCCATCCCGTTACAGCTTTCTTAGCTGTCCATTCCAATCTCAATTAAATGTTTTTCAATAGAGCTTTGACAACCCCAGGTCTTCAAAGCCAGATGTGTGATCTGGGTCTGTTCAATGAAGCTCCAACACTTCAGAAAAGAACATGGTGTTTTTTTTTTTCCTAAGAAGTAGTGATGTTATGATTGTGTAAACTGGAAGCTGACAATGATTGTTTTTCCTAACACATGGGAGTTACCTTTGAGTGAATTCATTCAAAATGAGGCAGAGTGAAAAGACAGAGAAGTAGAAGGAGAAATCGGCCGCATAATTTGTGCTTGTAAATCAATTTGTGTCTGAAGCCAATGTTTGTCCTTGATAT
>NW_016868822.1:0-1060 GCF_001698545.2 Rhinopithecus bieti | reverse complement strand
GCGCGCGCGCTCCCAGCCGCGCCCCGAGCCGGGAGAGGGACCCCGGGCTTCTGGGCTCCGCGGCGCCGGCGCCCTCTGCCCCCTGCGCGGCTAGCCAGGCAGCCGGGCTCTCCAGGCGAACGCGAGAAAGCGAGGCGGCGGCAGCCACTTGGGGAACTTTTCCCCCCTCGCCTGGAATTTCATAGGAAACACATGCTCTGGAGAAGCTGGGGCCCGGAGGGGGAGGGGCGGGAATTTTCCGCTTCGTCTCGCGCGGCGGTTCGGGTCCCGGTCCCGCCGGGCTCCCGGGCGCTCCGGGAGCCCCACTCTGCAGGGACCGACCCCGGGGCCTCGGGGAGCGCGGGGAGAGCAGGAACCCGGTGGAGAAGGCAGGGAGCCCCGGCGAGGCGGCGGGGTCCAGCCTTACCTTGGTGGTTTTCCTCTGGAATGTACATCCTCGTATTCTCATTGACCATGGATCAAAAATGGTTTTAAAAGGAGGAGCAGCCACGAAGAGGAAGAAATGTGAAAACACCCCCCAGCGGGTCTGGATTAATCCCTCCTCCGAGGCCGGCGGCTTTCGTGCAAGATTCGAGGAAGCCGTGGTCTGCAGTGTTTCTTCTTCCCTGCCGACGATTACCTGATTCCCATTATGGCATCAAACCCCAAAAACTGCTCCTTTCCACTACTGCCTCCTCGAGTGAAATTGTAATGCATCCTCAGTACATCCGGGCCCCTTCCAAGAATTGAGCACCGCACCTCTGGCGGCTACACCATTTGAAAAAATAAATCGGGAGAGGCAGGGCGAGAAGAGGCAGGGCGAGAAGAGGCGGAAAGGAGGGGCGGGGGGCGCGCGGGGCCCGCCTGGGCCGGCAGGGGCCGAGGCGCCTCTGCCCACTCCCGGCGAGTCCTCCTGAGGCCCCTGCCCGGCTCTCTGCTGTCAAAGGGAGCCGGCAACTCCTGGGCGCGGAGGCAGGAAGAGCCGCCGCCACCGCTCCGGGCCCGCCGCGCCGCGCCGAGCGCCGCTCTGGCAGGAGCTGTTTCTGCAGAGGCAGCGAGAGGGAGACACCGGGCGCGCGAG
>NW_016868821.1:0-214 GCF_001698545.2 Rhinopithecus bieti | reverse complement strand
GTTAACAAGGATATCCAGGAGACTTGAACTCAGCTCTGCACCAAGCAGACCTAATAGACATCTACAGATGTCAAATCAACAGAATATACATTCGTCTCAGCATCACATCGCACTTATTCCAAAATAGACCACATAGTTGGAAGTAAAGTACTCCTCAGCAAATGTAAAAGAAATCACAACAAACTGTCTCTCACACCACAGTGCAATCAAATTA
>NW_016868820.1:0-3662 GCF_001698545.2 Rhinopithecus bieti | reverse complement strand
AAAAAAGGAAATTACAGGAATAAGCTGCTTTTCAAAAAAATAATTTATCTGTGCCCACTCCCTGTCATTAACCCAAATATTCACTTTCTTAGCTTCCGTGACTATGAATTACTTTGATCTGTTTTTTAATATGTATGTATATATGTATGTACGTTTATTACAGACTCCTCCCCTGTTTTGATTTTATTCACTTAATGCTATATCTGTGATATTTACCCTTGTTGCATGTAGCAGTGATTGTAAAATATTCAACAACAATCCTATACATCCTTTCTACTTTAGATGAACATTTTGGGCCTTGTTTACAATAACTAATAGCTATAAAGTACCAAGAAGACAACCTCTGGGATTATTGTTTCTATTGATCATAAAGCAATTGTATGTCTCCTTAAAATATTTAGTTGCATTCCATTGCATAAGATTTGTAAAACAGCCTAATGGATGGTAAGGAAACACAGGTACATACAGAACCAAAGAGAATATGGCAGTATTTTTTAAATTACAATTTGAAAATCACTGTTTTTAGTTTTAGAGAATGTAGCCTGTTCTCGTTTTGTATTGTAAGTGAAATTGTTTTAGTCCTCTTATCTTTTGTGTGTTTATAATTTATTTTACTATGTTGTCAATTTTCTTTTTGTCTTATATAATCTTTGCTTGCTTGATTAATTTAATTCTTTTTCTCATTTTTTAGCTTCTAACTACGCTTTTAAATGTTTGAGTGATAACTTCTTCTATTCCAAAAGGTCAAATTAAACTTGTCCTCTATTGTCGATGAAAATTGAAGAAAAAAACAAACCCTCTCTAAAGTGTTTTATTTTTCAACTGTTTCCACACCATTGGTATTAATTTTTTATAACCCCTTTACTTCTTTACTATCAGAATAAGACATTAGAAAGATTTTAGCATTTAATATATTCTTTCCATCAACTCCCAGATTTAATCAAGAGAGTTAAAAAAACAAAAAACAAAAAGCAAAACACATGCACACATAAAACCTGGCCCTACTCCCAAGTCTCCCTGGATACACAAGGAGTTTCTTTCCCTGATTCAGACTCTGTGACTTGGACTCTGCCAGTCAAAATATTCTCTTTCATTCTAGCTCCATTCCGTTTCCAGTTCCACTGGTATCAGCACGGTTGATTAGGTCTTCCAGTTCCAGACTTTATAAGTGGAAAGCTATTGCCTTCAGAAATGCAATGATTTGGGAAGGCATCTTTGCTTCAGCTGTACTCCCTGCTTGTGCCAGACACCAAAGGGAAAATATCTCCTACCAACAGTTTTATTTAGAGTTCTCAAAAACAATTCAGACTTGATGTGCTGAAACGAAAACTATCTTACCTGCCCTCATTTAAACCAAGTTCATTTCTAGTGTTCTTTTTCTCAAAAAAATAAAACCATTAAATTATGCAAGCTAGAAAGTTTGAAAATCTTTTCCTTTTTCTTCCTATGTTCAAACCACTGCCATGACTTGTTGAAGTATCACTCCTAAAGCATGTAGTCTCCATGAATTATATACTGCCCTCAGAGGACTGCAGTTGGTACTTTTTTGGAGGGGGATTAAAAAAAAGTTTTAGTGTACAAAGAACAGTCATACACACACTGCTTAATCAGATACACCTTATACCTTTGTATTCAAATTTTCATAGAGGAGGGGCTATTAAAAATGTGTACAAAGTGGGGTGTTCCAATAGTTTAGATATTTGTCCTGCTCAAATCTCATGTTGAAATGTGGTCCCCAGTGTTGGAGGTGAGGCCTGGTGGGAGGTGTTTGGGTAACAGGAACAGATGCCCCATGGCTTGGTGCTGGTCTTGCAACAGTGAGTGAGTTCTCGAAGGATCTGATTGTTTAAAAGTGTGTAACACCTCCCCACCCTCTCCCTTGCTCTCACTCTTGCCATGTGACTAGCCTGCTCCTGCTTAGCCTTTTCCATGAGTTCAAGTTACCTGAGGCCTCCCCAGAAGCCCTGCAGATGCCAGTGTCTTGCCTCCTGTGCAGCCTGCAGAACTGTAAGCCAATTAAATTAAACCTCCTCTCTCTCTTTTTTCTTCTTTCCCTTTTTCTCTCTCTCTCTTTCTTTCTTTCTTTCCTTCTTTCTTTCTTTCTTTCTTCCTTCCTTCCTTCCTTCCTTCCTTCCTTCCTTCCTTCCTTCCTTCCTTCCTTTCCTTCCTCTCTTTCTTTCCTCCCTTTCTTTCTCTCTCTCTTTCTCTCTTTTTTTTTTTTTAATTTTTCTTGTTTTGGATGGAGTCTTGCCCTGTTACCCAGGCTGGAGTGCAGTGGCATGATCTTGGCTCACTGCAACCTCTGCCTCTCAGGTTCTAGCGATTCTCCTTCCTCAGCCTCCTGAGTAACTGGGACAACAGGCACCTGTCACCGCGCCAGGCTAATTTTTGTATTTTTAGTACAGACAGGGTTTCACCATATTGGCCAGGCTGGTCTCTAACACCTGACCTTAGGTGATCCACCCGCCTCAGCCTCCCAAGATGCTGGGTTTACAGGTGTGAGTCACTGCGCCCGGCCAAACCTCTCTTTACAAATTACTCAGTTTCAGTTATTTCTTTATTGCAGTGCAAGAATGGACTAATAGAGAGTGATTAAAAATAAAGGTGTAAATACTGTCCAAAACATAGGTAGAGTTTGTCCACTTCGTTCATATTAATTGCTACCATCTTGAACAAGGTTACTATTATTTCCTGCCTTGAAACTGGTAATAATATCTCTATCATCGTCTCTCTTTATCCAGTCTGGTTTCCTTTCAATCTCTTGGAAACATGCCGTTGCATTTTCGCATCCAATTATCTCACTAACAGCTTAAAATCTTTCAATGGCTTCCCATTGCTCTGAGGCTATAAACCAAATTCTTACCTGCCTTGTATGGCATATTATGATTTTTCTTGTATTTCTGCAGCCTTGTCCCACATTACAATAACCCCTACATTCTGCAGTTGGGCCATATTGACCTTCTTTTGGCATCTCGCACATGCTATGCTCCCTGTACAACAGTGGTGACAGCACATGTTTCTCCTCACATCCTCCAGATCTCAGCTTCATGATTCTTTCCTCCAAGATGCGTTTCCTGACTTCTTAATCTGTGTCAGATTCTAGATTATAATCCTTTTGAAACTATATTTCTTTCATTCAGAGCAAATATCAGTTTAGATTTACATACATATATTGGTTTAATATTCCAGTCCTCACCAAACTGTAAGTTTCATGAGAACAAAAATGGTGTTTTTGGTTTTTTTACATCATAGCCCCAGCACTTCATGCTGGGCACATAGGCATGAGGCAAATTTCTTTGGAATAAACACATGAGTTAATACATGAATACATTTGCTACACTTTATTTTTTAGCCCCTTTAATGTCTTTCTGGTGCTACTGGAGTATAACCAAACGTCCTTCATTTCAAGATTTTCATGGTCTTGGCTCCTGTGTGCCTTCTCAACTTCTTATGGCACTCTTCATTTGCTCTCTTTTTGCTGTATTTTATTTTGTTGATTCTTTTTGGCTCAGATGCACCATATGCACTCTTCCCCTGGGGATTTTGCTGGCATTCTTTATGTTGCTTCTAATTTTCCTATGGATGTGAGCCATATGAGTAACATAATAGTGGCCCATGTTTAAGCGGGTCCCTCTCAGAGGGACATTTCTTTATCACTTTAT
>NW_016868819.1:0-212 GCF_001698545.2 Rhinopithecus bieti | reverse complement strand
GCTTACGGATTTAACAGGTGGTATATGAGGTTGCTGTTATTTTTGAGAACTCTTTTAGACAGAAGAAATCCCTAAGAACTAGGAGATAGTCTGTGAACATGCTTTGAGGTTACAAAGGAGGTGGTGTCTGTCGGTCACTTGCAAAGAGCTGATAACTTGAGCAAACATGTTAAACAAAGTCCCACTGGACTCCTGTTGTCCAGCGTCATACT
>NW_016868818.1:0-635 GCF_001698545.2 Rhinopithecus bieti | reverse complement strand
TTTTTTGTAAAAGGGTAAGCACAGACCGTGGCCTCTACTGGGGCATCAAAACCACAGCAAAGGGTTTGCAAGTTCAGTCTAAAACGTAAATTTCGAGGTATTCAAAATCGAGGACCCTACAGTGACACGCGTAGAAAGGGTCAAAAAAACTTCGTGTAGCAAGGAAGAAAAGTTGTAAGGGGGCTTGACTCTTCTAGGGAAAAGGGCTAAGGAGGCAGTAAAGAGGATGGGATGGGGTGAATGTGGGTCTATCGCGGCGGGGCAGCGAGGGCGGCACGAAGGCTGACCCGGAGCTGGGGACAGGGTAGGGACCACACCTCCCAGCCAGCACGGCAGGCAGAGACCCGGCCGCGAGGCAAATCCGGGCGCGGGGGGCGGGGAGGGCACTCGCCCGCGGTCCACTGAGCGCCGACTGAGCAGCCGGCGGCCGGAAGCTGCCCTCGCCGGCCCGACCTGCCCGCCCCGGCCTCGGCGGCCCCACTCACCGATCAGCCGGCGCACCTCGTCCTCGCTCAGGTAGAGACTCACGCTGGGCCCCGCGGCAGCGGACTGCAGCTCCAGGGGCCGTGGGGCGGAGGCGGCGGCGGCGCCAGGCGCGGGCAGTAGAGGCAACAGCGCCAGCAGAAGCAGCAGCG
>NW_016868817.1:0-1211 GCF_001698545.2 Rhinopithecus bieti | reverse complement strand
TATATATATATATATGTAGTCCATTTTCCTTATCCCTTTTGATAAGACAGTCAAAATGACCTCTTTCCATTTCTAATCATGTAACAATGAGATTGCTGAGGAGGCAAAGTCCGATGAGCAAAGAAGCTAAACTGTTCACAGAAGAAAGCATCCAAACTGCCTCTTGCCCCATAAAAAAGTGACAGCAGTGACACTGCCCCTTCCTAGGCCGTTGTGCCCACAGTGAACAAAGACAATTGAGATTAGAACAAGGTGGGGGCTGGGCACACTAGCTCACACCTGTAATCCTAGCACTTCAGGAGGCCAAAGCATGTGGATCATCTAAGGTCAGGAGTTCAAGACCAGCCTGGCCAATGTCATGAAACGCTGTCTATTAAAAATACAAAAATTAGCCAGGTGTGGCGGTGGGTGCCCATATTCCCAGCTACTCTGGAGGCTGAGGCAGGACAATCACTTGAACCTGGGAGGTGGAGATTGCAGTGAGCTGGGATATAGCACCATTGCACTCCAGCCTCGGCAACAAGAGTGAAACTACATCTCAAAAAAAAAAAAAAAAAAAAAAAAAAAACAAGGTGGGGCACAGAACCAAGAGTAGAGCTGCTTTTGAAGCTGTGAAAGAAGATGTGAGAGAACAGGAGGAATGGGCCTGGCAGGAGGCCAGCAGTCAGGTGGGAAGGCAGCCCCCACAGGTGGTATTCATATGACTGACTCAAAAAAAGGAGCTTCCCTTAGAATGAAAAAAACCAACAAACAAACAAAAACCATAATGTTTCTCAAAAGGAACCATGGTGTGGGAACTAATTAATATTGCTGTTCATTTCTGAATAATCCTCCTGAAAAGCCACAGTACTCAGCTCAGAAGAAATGGCCAATTCCAGTAAAATATCTCTGAACTTTCTTTTATTTTTTTATTTTTTATTTTTTATTTTTTTTTGAGACGGAGTTTCACTCTTGTTGCCCAGGCTAGAGTGCAATGGTGCAATTTCTGTTGGGGTGATCAGACCCAACATCAGGCCATGGGGGCTACAAAGTCCAGCAGAGTCAAAGGAATGAGAAAAGACAAGAGCACATAAGGTGGATCCAGGGGGCCAACGCTGGTACGGAGGCTGCGAAGCCCACACTATCGGTGATCAGAGATGCAGGTGGTGAGGACGTGTGGATGTGGGGGTAAACAGGTGAGGGTGTGAGGACGTGGGGATAGAAATATAGCA
>NW_016868816.1:0-1211 GCF_001698545.2 Rhinopithecus bieti | reverse complement strand
GGTCATATAAATTACAGTGTTATATACTGTCTTCCAAAAAATTGTAAATTTCTAATAAAAATTGACAATGTGGATCAAACAGCTTAAAATTATCTATACCCTTTTATATTGTAAATTCATATCTGGGAAACCATACCTAAAACCTAATCATGGGATGGTCATGGTGGAAAACACCTGTAATCTCAACACTTTGGGAGGCCAAGGCAGGAGGATTGCTCGAACGCCTGATGGCAACAAAGTGGGACCCCCATCTCTACAAAAAACAAACAAACAAACAAACAAAAAGAACTAATTATGAATACATGGGGATAAACCTTTATATCCAAAGGTAGGCATTCAACATTATTACTGATGATGAATAATTGAAAACACATAAAATGTCCAATGATTGGGGAATTATTAAGTATGTCCACTTAATGAACTATTATTGAAGCTATTAAAAGGAAATTACACAAAATTTTCTGAACATGACAAAATAGCTAGAGTGTAACACTATTTAAAAAAAAAGCAGAATATAAAAATCTGTACACAACAATTGTACACAAGTAGAGCTATATGCAGAAAATTGTGTTTTGATCCCCAAAAAAGCCAAGAAAAAAATACATCAAAATAATTGTGATTCTTTGTGGAGTGCATATACGTGTAAATTTTAAAGTAAAAAATGAAACGATTTAAAGTCCTACTTAAAGCTGGGCATAGTGGCTCATGCCTGTAATCCCATCACTTTGGAAAGCCGAGGTGGGCAGATCGCTTGAGCTCAGGAGTTCAATACCAGTCTGCGCAACATGATGAAATACATCTCTACAAAAAAAGCTACAACAATTAGGGCCAGGCACTGTGGCTCACACCTGCAATCCCAGCACTTTGGGAGGCCGAGGCAGGTGGATCACTTGAGGTCAGGAGTTTGAGACCAGCCTGGCCAACATGGTGAAACCCCATCTCTACCAAAAACACAAAAATTAGCCAGGGGCGGTAGTGAGCACCTGTAATCCTACCTACCCAGGAGGCTGAGGCAGGAGAATAGCTTGAATCTGGGAGGTAGAGGTTGCAGTAAACTGAGATTGTGCCTCTGCACTCCAGCCTGGGTGACAGAGCAAGACTCCATCTCAAAAAAAAAAAAAAAAAAAAAAAGCGACAAAATTAGCCAGGTGAGGTGTGCATCCCAGTTACTCAGGAGGCTGAGATGGGAAAATCAAATGAGCCTGGGAGGT
>NW_016868815.1:0-634 GCF_001698545.2 Rhinopithecus bieti | reverse complement strand
TCAAGAATTTGTTTTTTAAAATGTCTTTTAAAAGTTTTCAGAAAAAACTTGAAATTTATTTCTAAAGACAGTAAAATGAGTAACATTTATCCCAGTGACAGGGAGAGTAGTTTCCTGAAAATTTTCTGAACATTTTTCACCCTATCTTTTAAAGAATTTTGGTGATCTTCTTAACTCATGATAATGGTTTGTTGTTTTGTATAGCTTTACTATCTTCAGGTCAGAGAAATTCTTGGTGTTCTAAGCCTCAGAATTGCATTTGAAGATTCTTATGAAAGAACATCATTTAAAGACATCTCTTGGCTGGGTGCGGTGGCTCACACCTGTAATCCCAGCATTTTGGGAGGCCAAAGCGGGTAGACCACTTGAGGTCAGGAATTCGAGACCAGCCTGGCCAACATGCTGAAACCCCATCTCTACTAAAAATATAAAAAATTAGCCGAGCATGGTGGTGCATGTTTGTAATCCCAGCTACTTAGAGGCTAAGGCAGGAGAACTACATTTATGGCTACATTAGTAGGTGTATATATTGCTTGAACCCTGGAAGCGGAGGTTGCAGTTACTCGAGAGTGTGCCACCGCACTCTAACCTGGGTGAAAAGTGTGATGCTCCATCTAAAAAAAAAAAAAAAAAA
>NW_016868814.1:0-211 GCF_001698545.2 Rhinopithecus bieti | reverse complement strand
TTTTTTTTTTTATAATTTTTTTTTTTTTTTTTTTTTTTTTTTTTACGGGTGTTTTTTTAAAATTTTTTTTTTTTTTTTTTTTTTTTTTTTTTTTTTTTCTGATATAAGAATAGCTACTCCTGCTTGCTTTTGGTTTCCATTTGTTGGAATATCTTTTTCCACCCCTTTACCTTGAGTCTATATGAATCCTTATGTATTAGTTGAGTCTCTT
>NW_016868813.1:0-1208 GCF_001698545.2 Rhinopithecus bieti | reverse complement strand
CATTTGTGTACAACTGCTAATTCCATATAAATATAAGCAGAAAAATAGCTCTTGGGACTCTTAAAACAAAGCCTATTTTCTGCCACTCTCCACCCACAACCATCTGTTAGACTCTCGATGGAAGCTGCAGAAGATGGCAGCAACCTCACAAGGAAGCTTCACAGGAAAAGTAGCTTCTGAAGGGAGAGGTCAGCATTGGAAACATAACCTATTTTAGATTTCAAACCTGTTTGGCTAATATGTTCAAGAGAATTTAAACTATGTTTAACAATCAATATGTTTTGGTTTAAAATAACAATAAAAGAATAAAAAATAAAAGGAAATCTCTAGACTCTGCTTAATTGCACTAGTTGTTATTTCTTCACTTATTTATTTGACCAGTGTTTGAACACCTGCCACGTGCTAGACTCTGCACCAAGGGCAAGGAGATACAACAGAGAACATGTCCTTGCCATGATGAGGCTCATGAGACAGATGAAAGGACAAGTAAATGGAGAAATCATATCAGTACGATGATTTCCTTCATGGCACCCACAGGTAAGGGGCTAAGACAGAAAGTCACTGTCCCATTTATTCAGAGGATGACCAGAGAGCAACTTTAGATAGGAGAACCGGAGAGCAACTCTGAACAGGATTAAGCCCTAAAAGATAAGATGACACAGAGAAGTGTTCTCAGCAAAAGTAATGTCCACATACAAAGGCAATGAGGCAGGAAATAGTTTGTTAAAGTCGAGGATCAGATGCACCAGTGGGACTCGAGTGTGGTGGGTGAGATGAAGTAATATGGATGAGTTTGGAGAGAAAGGCGGGACAAGACCGTGGAAGGTCTTACAGCCAGGGTAGGAATTTGGATGTTAAGTGCAATGGGAAGCAATGGAAGGGAGAGGTTTTAGGAGGAAATTGATCAACTCTGATTGTTAGAGGATTCATATTGGCTACCATGTGACTTCATTAGAAATAGATAAGAATGGCCGGGCGCGGTGGCTCAAGCCTGTAATCCCAGCACTTTGGGAGGCCGAGACGGGCGGATCATGAGGTCAGGAGATCGAGACCATCCTGGCTAATACGGTGAAACCCCGTCTCTACTAAAAAATACAAAAAACTAGCCAGGCGACGAGGCGGGCGCCTGTACCCCAGCTACTCGGGAGGCTGAGACAGGAGAATGGCGTGAACCCGGGAGGCGGGGCTTGCAGTGAGCTGAGGGCCGG
>NW_016868812.1:3655-7971 GCF_001698545.2 Rhinopithecus bieti | reverse complement strand
CTTGAAAAGGAAGAACAAAACTAGAGACCTTTAATTTCCTGATTTCAAAACACATTGTAAAGTTACAGTAATCAAATCAATGTAAAAACAGAAATGTAGACCAATGGAACAAAATAGAGAACAGGGAAATAAACCTTCATATATTTGGTCCACTAATCATCAACAAGGGCTCCAAGACTACACGATGGAGAAAGAATCGTCTTTTCAACAAATAGTGCTTGGAAAATCTGGAAATCTACATGATAAAGTTGAAATTGAACCTTTATTGTATACAGATGTATAAATTAACTCAAAATAGATTAAAGCCCGAACATAAGACCTGAAACTATAAAATCCCTAAAGGAAAACCTTGAGGGAATTCTTCCTGACATTGGACTGGGTAATTATTTATTTGGATAAGATGCCATAAGCACAGTTAACAAAAGCAAAAATAGATAAACAGGACTGCATCAAAATTAAAATTATTTGCAGCACAGGAAACAATCCAGAGTGAAAAAGAAACCTACAGAATGGGAGAAAATATTATCTAATAAGGGGTTAAAATCCAAGACCTACAAAGAACTCCTACAACTCAATAACAACAACAAAATGAAACCTAGTTAATAAATAGGCAAATAAGCTGAATACGAATATATGTTTCTCCAAGGAAGACATACAAATGGTTAACAGGTATATAAAAAAAATGCTCAATATAATTAATTATCAGAGAAATGCAAATAAAGACCACATGAGATATTACTTTACACCCATTAGGATAGACACTATCAAAAAATAGGAGATAACAAATGTTAGTGAGGATGTAAAGAAACTGGAACCCTTGTGCATTGTTGGAATTATAAAATGGTGCAGCCACTATGAAAAATAGTTGTAGCTTCCTCAAAAAATTAAAAGTACAACTACCATATGACCCAGCAATCCCACTAGTAGATATATATTCAAAAAATTCAAAACAGGATCTCAAAGAGAGATATTTGTACACCCATGTTTATTGTGACATTTTTTACAATAGTCAAGATGTGAAAGCCACTTGAGTGTCCATCAACAGATGAATTATTAAAGAAAATGTGGTATATACACACAACCAAATGCTATTCAGCCTTAGAAAAGAAGGAAATCCTGTCATATGCCATAGCATTGATGAAACATAAAGACATTAAAAGTGAAATAAACCAATCACAAAATAATACTGCATGATTCCACTTGATGCTGCCTGAGTAATCAAATTCTTAGAAACAGGAAGTAGAATGGTGATTGCCAGGAGTTGGGAGAAAGGGGAAACAGAGTTGTTTTTCAATGGGTAAAGAGGTTCAGTCATGCAAGATGAAAACATTCTAGAGAGATCTTGTACAACAATGTGCATGTAGTTAATAATACCATAATGTATGGTTTAAAATTGTTAAGGTAAATTTATGTTAATACTTTTATCACAACACAAAACACAAGGCAAATATTCAAAATGTGTGACATAATTAACTTTACCCTTTACCAGAAGTCTTTCTGTGATGACACTGGAATGCATATATGTTGTTATGTTGTGGAATCAGGTACTGATTGATCTATTGCCGCCACTTCAGGATTGTTCAGTCAGTGCTCTGGGCTGGGAACATTCCCTTCTGTGGAGATTGGATGGTTGAGCTGTCCTGAGCTGTCCCAGTCTCCAGATTCTTCTTCTTTATTAGGAGAAATCTTTCCCTATTCTGAGTACACAGTGAACTTCCTTGTACTGCTTAACCATGTGCATCTTATGGCACCTGGCCAGCCTGACTAGTGTATCTGCCCTCAACAGGGAAAGAATGAGTCTTCACCTGTAGCAAGAGGAGGGGTGTGCTGTCCATCACTCTGTGTCACCTCTTGGGAGGAACCTTCCACCCGTGGGAGACTGACATATACTAAATACACTGATCTTGCTATACCTTTTTTCTTTTCTGGTGGTTGGCATTGTTATGATCTTTGCCATCTTCCATATGGTGGA
The DNA here is from genome assembly GCF_001698545.2 of Rhinopithecus bieti. Lineage (NCBI taxonomy): Eukaryota > Metazoa > Chordata > Mammalia > Primates > Cercopithecidae > Rhinopithecus > Rhinopithecus bieti. The sequence goes on along the minus strand of NW_016868812.1, from coordinate 5,999 downwards.
AATCCTCACTAAAGATTGGTTGCTGAACCTTCCTATATGATAATATCAATAACTAAAAGAATGTATTGAGTTTGGATGTATAAAATTAAAAGTGAAGTGTGTACATGTATTTGAAAAGATTTATTTTGAATCTATGCTGAATCTCAACTAAGTTCTTAGGTCATCTTCTTAAGACTAGCTTCTGGAATATTGGTTTGTTAGAATGTATTTTTCCAAGTATTTTTAATTTAAAGGGAAATTGGCAGCAAAACCAACATATGATATATGTTCTCTTCTGTTCTATGAGGTACTAATATGTGAAGAAACATAATGCTTTGTGAGAAGATGCATTTAAAGAGGTAAATTTACACTGTGTACTTGATTTACATTCCCTTACCTAGTAGGAAGAACATGGATATTGTGAAACGTACTCCTTAATGGCTTATGCATAAACAAAGTAATTTTCCCTTTATAAATCACAAAGATATGAAATTCAACAGTGAAATAATTGAGGATTATAATCAGCCAGGTCCTTCTGTACTCTTCCCTCAGGCAGTCTTTGCTTCTATGACTGATTCAGTTTATTGCAAAATTTAGTTTCTCATTTTTCATTGATGTGTAGTCTATTTATTTATATTTTATTTTATTTCAAATTTATTGATGTATATTTACAAATAAAATTACATATATTTAAAGTGTATAACATGATGATTAGCTGCGGCAGTGTACACTAAATCTAGTGTTGCTTTTCCACTTCCCGTTTTAACATGAGTTTGATGGAATAGTCATCACAATTATTCTTTCTGTATGAAATGCTTTTGCAACTGCCATTTCACAATCATCACGTGGCCTCATTTTCTTTCTTTTTTGTAGAAACGTTATTCTCCCATATACCCTTATTTATTTACATATTTAATGTTATTTCCTCTCTCTCCTTATGAATGTAATTCTCATGATATCAAGTGACTTATGTCTTGTTCAGTGTACCATATATTATAGCTGTTGAATAAACATTTGTTGAATTAATATTTTTAGTTAATTATTTGCTGCAAATTATTCATTGACTGAAAGTATTCATCCCCTTATTTGGCACTATTGTATGAAGCATTTGGTCAGTACCTTCAATTTTAAATTTGCTGTTACAGTATGAACTAAAACATAGAGAGTTTATTTTCTACTCTGGAGGACTGAGAATTTAAAGCTGGAAACTAAAAAGAATGTATGCATGTGCAGGAATGAACAGAAGGAATTGCCAAGTCTGCATAGTTTAATAAAGGGTGAACAAGATGAATTAGTTTCCCATTCTTATCTGAGAGAGTTAGTATGTTAAGGGAAAAATAAGAAGGAAACTAAGTAACTGAAGGACATTCACAGAAATGTTCAATAGGCAATTTACATCAGGGAGCTTGAGCCCTGATGTTACGATAGGTTAAGCCTAAAAATCTAGAGAAGGTGATTGAAGGTATAAGGTAGAATTCACCAGAGTAATTAGTTTAGAACAGTAATTCCAGGGTCAGGAACTGAACCTTAGTAAATGCTCACATTTGAAAAAATTTAGAGGAAAGCTAAAAACAACAGAGATAAAGAAATAGTAATTTAAAAAGTAGAAGATGAAGCTGAATAATAAAATATCCTGGAAACCAAAAGAGTAAAAGTGCTCTAAGGCAGCCTTGAGAGACCAGTTAACAGTGTCAAATGCTACAGAAAAACTGAGATAGAATATCCAAAAATTGACTGGATTTTGTACTTTTGATATTAATTACCTTCAACAAAACAGTTTTGGGGAATTAGGAGGCTAGAAAAAAAGATGATTTTATGAAATTAAAGACTGAAAGAGCTGTGGCTTAATGAAGATAAGTAATATTATTAATTCCTATAAGAAATAGCTTATTCACCAAACCATTCATTCAACAAGTACCTGATCGTCCACCATGTGCCATGCACAGTACTACATGCTGGGCATATATGGTGCCTACACTCAGATGGAGACACATATTTTAATCAAATATTTATACATATAAACTAATGTGAATTATAAGACTCTGATAAATGGTATGGGTGAGAAGTATTTGGTTCCAGAGAATGTTAGGTATGAAGATTCGAACTAGGCTTGGAATGATACTGTGAGAAAGTAGTAACAGACTTCAGGGCAGTGTAGAGTATGAGGATGAAAGAGGAAACAGCAATGCCAAATGATTTTATTTAATTTTAAATAAATATTGGAGAAAATTATGCATATTTAAAGGCAGAAGAAAAGGAGCCATGGTAATGTAAGTGAAAGTGGGTGTGTGGGTTGTGGAGGGTGGACAATTTTACTGTGTTTAGAAATGGCCTCAAAAAGTGTCCGTATTCTGACAGGATTTTC
>NW_016868812.1:0-2651 GCF_001698545.2 Rhinopithecus bieti | reverse complement strand
TACACATTCATTCCCACAGAATGGCCATAGAAGAAAAATTATTAATCATTTATCTGAATATCTTTAGATTGCTGTTCTTTGTAACTTTTAGAAACTATTCAGCAGCCTCATGACCCACCTAGGACAGAATCAAGTAAACTTAAAATGTTAAGAAATGCTTGGAACCATTTTTCTATTTTGACATGGGATATCTCATCACTGTCCCCTATCCTGACTCTCTATTTCTAATCACATGAATACCAGAAGTCAAATTAAATCTATGGCTTTTTTTCCATCTGTTCAATTTCTGAAACATGTGTCCGATAGGAATCATGTTTATTCGGAATGTGAATTTCCCTAAACATACCATATAAGTAGCGGGTTACAATTGAAGGTTATGTTTTTTTCAGTTAGATTTACTCTATCTTATATTTCCTAGTCAATCAAAATTCTCTGAGTTTCTTTAGGCTTTCAGACCATATATAGCCCTCTTTTATTCTAGCAAAGATATGAAAACATGTCTTTTCTTATTACTCTAGCAAACACAATATTGAAAATGTTTTAAACACTGAGAGAAAATCTGTACAAAATTTGATTTGATGATATTACAGAAGTCTCCATGGTACACCTTAGGTAGCATAGAGTCTTTAGTTCTTTTCTCATCCTTTAACCTTGTCTAGGCTGTGTGCAAAACATAAATAATATAAATTGTCTGAGGGAAATATGGGCAAACCCCACTAGGAAGGCTGGTGGGAGCCATAGATTCCCCCAGAAGCTGTTTACTATTCATCTATTCATGAGTAAACAGGTGAAGGATCTATATTAATTTTGCTCTGCAGATGACCTAATCCCTTACAAGTGCTGCTTCAGTCTCTGATCTTTCACTATTAAGCTGCAGAAGGCAGCTTTGAATCTGATTTAGAAAATCACCTCTACTCAGTTTCACATTGCCCTAATCTAATTTTGGTGTACCAGCTTTTCCCCTTTAGTGTGGGTCCAGTGTTATGTTAATGTTTTCTCATCCACAGATCACTGTTTTGACAATTCAAATAAAATAGAAAGCAATGTCCCTCAAAATGTGCTCCACAGGCCCTGCAAGAGACACAATTGGTCCTCTATTCAGATCACCTTAGATCTATCTCTTCTCCTCAGCTTGAATGTGGGTTTGTTTATAAGGACCTGCAGGAAAAGTCTTATTTGAGAGACTGACTAGGTTACTATAGCCACACACTCAAACATATATATGCAGAGCCAGAAGTACCTGGGAGTTAACAACTCAGCCTATGACTTACAGTTGGGGCAGGGTATGAAAACCTACCTCCTTTGACTCAATTTGGGACAGACTGAATTTGAAATTTATGCCCCTAACCTCTCTAGAGGATCAGACTTGAGGCTGAGACTTTGCCCAAAATGTCACTCCTGTTTGGCTTCTTTGCATTTTCTCTATTGTGTTTCCTTTCCTTTATTATTTTCTCCTAGGAGCATTCTCTTAATAAATGAATCCTTATCTTAGGGTCCACTTTTGGGGACTACAATCTAAGATATACCTCTTTATCAGAGTCACCTGTGAGGCCTGTTAGACTTGTTGATACCTGGCCCAATCCCAAGGAGTGAAATCTGCATTTTATTTAAAAAACTCTGAATAATGTTAATGCATAGCAAAATGTAAAAGCCAATGGCTTGAGTCATAATTATTAGCCAGTTATTGGTGATTCTAAACCTAGGTTTCTTTTTTAGTCTGTTTTGTGCTGCTATACAGAATGCCTGACACTGAGTAGCTTATAAGAAACAGAAATGTATTTCTTACAGTTCTGGAGACAAGGAAGTCCAAGATCAAGGCATCAGCATCTAGTGAGGGACTTTTATTGCATCTTCACATAGTGGGAAGCAGGAAGGCAAGAGGGACAAACTCCCTCTGTCAAGCCCTTTTACAAGGTGCGTCTAATCCCATTCACCAAAGAGAAGCCCTCATGGCCTAATGACCTCTTAAAGACTCCACCTCCTAATACCATCTCATTGGCAACGCCCGAATTTTGGAGAGGATACATTCAAACAACAGCAGTTTCTATCTAACCTACTGGCTTAGCCCCTCTAAATGGTCAATACCATCTTCCCTTGATACCTGCCTTCTTCACATCACCTCCCTCCAATATCCGGAATGACAAAAGTAAGTAGACATTTTGTCATTTATTTTCTTTTACAAAATAAATTTTAAGCTTCAAATAATCTGTCCATAGCAGAGGTTTCATAAATAAAATGTAGCCAGATGGACACAATGGTTCATGTCTGCAATCCCAGCACTTTGAGAGGCCAAGATGGGAACTTGCTTGAGCCCAGGAGTTCAACACCAGCCTGGGCAACATGGTGAGATTCCATCTGTATAAAAGTGAAGAAAATTAGCCAAGAATGGTGGCACACACTTGTTGTCCTAGCTACTCGGGCAGCTGAGGTGGGAGGATCACTTGAACCCAGGAGGACAAAGCTATAGTGAGCTATGACTGTACTACTGCACTCCAGCCTGGGTGACAGAGGGAGACCTTGTCTTAAAAAAATAATAAAAAAAAAAATCACTCTTTTGGGAATGGTCATAAAAGGAGTTAAAAGATTTGCTCTTGATTTTTTGAGTTTATATAAAGTTATGAAAATATTGACTACAAAAAATGAGTAAGTCT
>NW_016868811.1:0-1069 GCF_001698545.2 Rhinopithecus bieti | reverse complement strand
TCTTCAAGAAGAACTACAAACCACTGCTCAACGAAATAAAAGTGGACACAAATGGAAAAACATTCCATTCTCATGGATAGGAAGAATCAATATCATGAAAATAGCTATACTGCCCAAGGTAATTTATAGATTCAATGCCATCCCCATCAAGCTACCAATGACTTTTTTCACAGAATAAGAAAAAACTATTTTAAAGTTCATTTGGAACCAAAAAAGAGCCCATGTTGCAAAGACAATCCTAAGCCAAAAGATCAAAGCTGGAGGCATCACACTACCTGACTTCAAACTATACTACAAGGCTGTAGTAACCAAAACAGCATGGTACTGTCACCAAAACAGAGATATAGAACAATGCAACAGAATAGAGTCCTCAGAAATAATACCACACATCTACAACTATCTGATCTTTGATAAACCTGATAAAAACAAGAAATGAAGAAAGGATTCCCTCTTTAATAAATGGTGCTGGGAAAACTGGCTGGCCATATGTAGAAAGTTAAAACTGGATCCCTTCCTCACACTTTATACAAAAATTAATTCAAGGTGGATTAAAGACTTAAATGTTAGACCTAAAACTATAAAAACTCTAGAAGAAAACCTAGGCAATGTCATTCAGGACATAGGCATGGGCAGGGACTTCATGTCTGAAACACCAAAAGCAATGGCAACAAAAGTCGAAACTGGCAAATGAGATCCAATTAAACTAGAGAGCTTCTGCACAGCAAAAGAAGCTACCATCAGAGTGAACAGGCAACCTACAGAATGGGAAAAAAATTTTGCAATCTACTGATCTGACAAAGGGCTAACATCCAGAACCTACAAAGAACTCAAACAAATTCACAAGAAAAAAACAAACCCATCAAAAGTGGGCAAAGGATATGAACAGACACTTCTCAAAAGTAGACATTTATGCAGCCAACAGACACATGGAAAATGCTCACCATCAGTCTCCATCAGAGAAATGCAAATCAAAACAACAATGAGATACCATCTCACACCAGTTAGAATGGCGATCATTAAAATATCAGGAAACAACAGGTGCTGGAGAAGATGTGGAGAAATAGGAACA
>NW_016868810.1:0-1503 GCF_001698545.2 Rhinopithecus bieti | reverse complement strand
AGGCCGGGCGCGGTGGCTCAAGCCTGTAATCCCAGCACTTTGGGAGGCCAAGACGGGCGGATCACGAGGTCAGGAGATCGAGACCATCCTGGCTAACACGGTGAAACCCTGTCTCTACTAAAAAAATACAAAAAACTAGCCGGGCGAGGTGGCGGGCGCCTGTAGTCCCAGCTACTCGGGAGGCTGAGGCAGGAGAATGGCGTGAACCCGGGAGGCGGAGCTTGCAGTGAGCTGAGATCCGGCCACTGCACTCCAGCCTGGGCGACAGAGCCAGACTCCGTCTCAAAAAAAAAAAAAAAAAAGAAAAGAAAAATATCATGAACCATTAAAACTAAAACTATAATTTCTACATTTATATCTAAAATATTAAAATGTAGTAAAACTATATAGAATAAGGTAGAGAACGGGGCTGGGTGTGGTGGCTCATGCTTGTAATCCCGTCAGTTTGGGAGGCCACGGTGGGTGGATCACTTGAGGTCAGGAGTTGGAGACCAGCCTGGCCAACATGGTGAAACCGTGTCTCTACTAAAAATACAAAAATTAACCGGGCATGGTGGTGGGTGCCTGTAATTCCAGCTACTTGGGAGGCTGAGGCTGGAGAATCAGGTTGAGGCTGGGCTTGAACCCAGGAGGTGGAAGTTGCAGTGAGCTGAGATCGTACCACTGCACCACAGCTGGGGCAACAAAGTGAGACTGTTTCCAAACAACAACAACAACAACAACAACAACAAAAACAGAGAATAAAAAAAAATACATTTTCATTTCATTGTTTCCTAAAAAAAAAAAAAAAACAGCAATGTTAACACAAAGCTTTCTAAATTGTTAAGTTTTTTCAGAATTGAAAAACGCTGAGACATTTTATTCAGAAGCTTTTGTTTGTTTTTAATTTTTTGTAGAGACAGTCTCACTAATACTGTCCAGGCTGGTCTCGAACTCCTGGGCTCAAAGGATCCTCCTGTCTCAGCCTTCCAAAGTGCTGGGATTACAGGTATGAGCCACTGCACTCAGCCAGATATTTCATTCTATTTATTTGTGTGTGTATGTGTGTGTATGTCTGTGTGTGTGTGAATCAATAGGTCAAGCCTTCATTTTTTTTTAGTTTTACATAAGTTATTGGGGTACAGGTGGTATTTGGTCACATGAGTAAGTTCTTTAGTGGTGATTTGGGGATTTTGATGCACTCATCACCCGAGCAGTATACACTGCACCATATTTGTAGTCTTCTATCCCTCGCCCCACTCCCACTCTTCCCCACAAGTCCCCAAAGTCCATTGTATCAGTCTTATGCCTTTGCATCAGCCAGATATTTTAAATCAATTGCTTCTCTCCACAGTAACACAATGCAAGATAAAACACAAAGAAGCAGGCCGGGTGTGGTGGCTCACACCTGTAATCCTAGCACTCTGGGAGGCCAAGGCGGATGGATCACGGGGTCAGGAGATCGAGACCATCCTGGCTAACATGGTGAAACCCGTCTCCACTAAAAAAAAAAAAAATACGGCC
>NW_016868809.1:0-826 GCF_001698545.2 Rhinopithecus bieti | reverse complement strand
CGCAGGGGCTGGAGTGCAATGGCCGGATCTCAGCTCACTGCAAGCTCCGCCTTTCAGGTTCACGCCATTCTCCTGCCTCAGCCTCCCAAGTAGCTGGGACTACTGGCGCCCGCCACCTCGCCCAGCTAGTTTTTTGTATTTTTTAGTAGAGACGGGGTTTCACCATGTTAGCCAGGATGGTCTCGATCTCCTGACCTTGTGATCCGCCCATCTCGGCCTCCCAAAGTGCTGGGATTACAGGCTTGAGCCACCGAGCCCAGCCAACAACTATGTTTTCTTAAAGATTTATAGGAGCATTGTGACTGGACCAAGGACAAAGAAGTTCCCAACCTCCTCGGCCCCTCACTGCTGCCCAGATGTCTGCCGTGGGGTACCCCTTGGTCACACCCTCCTCCTCTTCCCTGCCTTTAACATAGAAAGAGCCTAAGATTGTACTGACTTAAAATGGTACTTTAGAACGCTAGTACACCATCCTCTCGGTCTTGCTGGCTTTCAGAATAAACCAGTAAACCTACTTTTTCTCCCATCGACCCCCCCTATCAGTTGGGATCCTCTTACCTCGGCCTCCCAAATAGCTGGGACTATAAGCACTCACCACCACACCCAGCTAATTAAAAAGAAAACAATTTTTTGAGGCAGAGTCTCACTCTGTTGCCATGCTGGAATGCTGTGGCATGACACTGCAGCCTCAAACTCCTGGGCTCAAGCAGTCCTCCCACCTTAGCCTCCCAAGTAGGTAGGACTAACAGCGTGCACCACCACACTCAGCTAATTTCTTTTTTTATTTATTTTATTTTATTTTATTATTTATTTATTTATTTATTTA
>NW_016868807.1:0-630 GCF_001698545.2 Rhinopithecus bieti | reverse complement strand
TTTCATTTACATTATATTTATTTTTGGGGGGTTGTTTTGTTTTGTTTTTTTGAGACAGAGTCTCACTCTGACGCCCAGGCTGGAGTGCAGTGGTGAGATCTCGGCTAACTGCAACCTCCACCTCCCGGATTCAAATGATTCTCCTCTCTCAGTCTCCTGAGTAGCTGGAGTTACAGGAGCACGCCACCACACCCAGCTAATTTTTGTATTTTATTTTATTTTATTTATTTTATTGTTTATTTTTATTTATTTATTTTTTTTTTTGACAATGTCTTGCTCTGTCCCTCAGGCTGGAGAGCAGTGGCATGATCTTGGCATACTGCAACCTCTGCTTCCCGGGTCCAAGCAATTCTCTTCCCAAGTAGCTGGGATTATAGGCATGCATCACCACACCTGGCTAATTTTTGTATTTTTAGTATAGACAAGGTTTTGTCATATTCATCAGGGTGGTCTTGAACTCCTGACCTCAAGTGATCCACCCGCCTTGGCTTCCCAAGGTGCTGGGACTACAGGAATGAGCCACTGCCCCAGCCCTTATATTTGTGTATTTTAAATATATTTTATTTATGTTTTAGTAAAGTTGTTTTTAAATAAAATGTAATTTTTAAATAAATATAATTTTAATTTATA
>NW_016868806.1:0-637 GCF_001698545.2 Rhinopithecus bieti | reverse complement strand
AGTAAATTTTGTCCTAAAGTCAAATGACTGGTTATTTAAGAAAGAAAAAATATAAAACAAACAAAAGGTCTGAGCAGGTTATGGAAGGTCAGAGTAAGTCACAGAAGGTTTATAAAGGATAAATTTATAAAAGAAATTTTATGTGTGATCAAGTTGAATGTACTTAAAACAGAATTATTTGTAGGTCTTTCTAACGATTGTGCTTTAAGCCAGGTCCAGTGACTCATCCCTGTAATCCTAACACTTTAGGAGGCTGAGGCAGGAGAACTGCTTGAGCTTGGGAGTTTGAGGCTAGCCTGGGCAACACAGTGAGACCAGGTCTCTACAAAAAATTTTAACTATTAGGTAGGCATGATGGCATGCGCCTGTAGTCCCAGCCACTTGGGAGGGTGAGGAGGGAGGATCACTTGAGCCCAGAATTTAAGGATGCTGTGAGCTGTAATCATGCCACTGCACTCTAGCCGGGGCAACAGTGTGAGACCCTGTTTCCAAAAAAATTAAAATTAAAAATTAAAACATTAAAAAATGAATAAGCTTTAATATTAAAAATATAATGATACAAAACTAAAATTTTGGTCCCATATGATAGAACAGTAAGTTTTTCTTGAAGTATTAATCTGCTTTCAGTAAAATTGCA
>NW_016868805.1:0-634 GCF_001698545.2 Rhinopithecus bieti | reverse complement strand
TACAGGCTTGAGCCACCGTGCCCGGCCTTCTTACTTTATATCTATAAAATGTTTCAAAAATCCAAAGTTATATTTTCTAAACTGATTACAGAATTCTGTTATACATATATAAACATAAAATATCTTCTATATAAATAAATATATGTAGTATCTGTTGTGTATATATAAATACATATTTATATAACAGAATTTTGTTTTTTATATATATTTTAATTATGGGTTTTTTTTGGTTTTTTTTTCCAGTTTTTTTGAGATGGCTCACAGGCATGAGCCACTGCCCCTCCTGGTTATTACTTTTAACTGAAATACACATTTAAAGCACTAAATTGAATTTAAAAATTTCAAAACATGGCTGGGTGCAGTGGCTCACACCTGTAATCTCAGCACTTTGGTAGGCTGAGGTGGGTAGATCACTCGAGGTCAGGAATTTGAGATTAGTCTGGACAACGTGGTGAGACCCCATCTCTACTAAAAAATGCAAAAATTAGCCAGGTGTGGTGGCGTGTGCCTATAGTCCCAGCTACTAGGGATAGTGAGGTGGGAGGATGGCTTTAGCCCGGGAGGAGGAGGTTGCAGCGAGCAGAGATCATGCCACTGTGCTCCAGCCTGGGCTACAGAGTGGGACTGCTTTCCA
>NW_016868804.1:0-825 GCF_001698545.2 Rhinopithecus bieti | reverse complement strand
AAAAGACAAAATTTTGAATTTTTTGCATTTAACTTATTATCACAGATATTTTGCCTTTATTTTGCTATAGAGTCTGCTTTACAACTATGGCTTTTAGAGATCACTTCTCACAGGGACATGTTTTAGTGAACTCTATCAAGCTGATAATTTTAAAAAGCAAGAAATCCAGATCATCACACATTTTTTCATTAAATGATTTTTTAATCATCAAATTATTTTTCATGTGTATTTCAGAGGATTGCTCTTCCAAGAAATACTCTGTAATACATTGTATGCATTAGAGAGAAAATTCTGAACTTGTTCTTAAAGTTTGTATATTCGACCAGATATCCAGGACACTTTTTCATCTTTTTTTTTTTTTTCAATTACTAAAGAATCCAGTCACATCAAGGATCATGAACTTCCAGAATTCTGAGTTCTAAAGGAAACCAATTAGTTTGATCATCTTCCCCAAGGTATAAAAATATTTTGCCAATCCCAATATAGGATGAGAAGAGCTTATGAGAATTGAATGAGTGAAACAATGCAGATAGTCTCTCACCAACGTCCCCCATGGCCTCACAGTTCAAATGCAGCATTCCACTCACTCGGCTTTAAAATTTAATAAAGAAAAGTAAAGCAATGGGTTGGAAGATTTTGGAAATTGAGCAAAGATGAAAGAGGCAGTATTGTACATTTGTGTTTCTTTTATATTTGATGTCCTTCCATGTTAGGGAGAAAAAGAAAATATGCAAGAGTACGAAGGACAATGTTTTTAATAAAACCTTGGCTGCTTTTCTGTAAGAATCGATGCAAGTAATTTTATCTCTTTAGGGGTGGTTTTCA
>NW_016868803.1:0-631 GCF_001698545.2 Rhinopithecus bieti | reverse complement strand
AAAAAAATTCTTACCTTGGATTACAAACTGGGAAGACTAACGCAATGTTTGTTTTCTTCACTTGTGTATGCCCAGTGCTTAGCTCATAGTTGGTGCTTTAAAAACTTTAGGATGGGATGAATGTAAGTATACTTAGCTCTTTGGGCCGCCTCCTCTTTTTTTTTTTAGAACATGTTTACTATTAAAAATTAATTTCTTACCTAATGTAAATGATGAGTTAAGGTGCAGCACACCAACATGGCACATGTAACAAACCTGCACATTGTGCACATGTACCCTAGAACTTAAAGTATAATAAAAAATAAAAATAAAAAAATTAATTTCTGGCCAGGCGCGGTGGCTCATGCCTGTAATCCCAGCGCTTTGGGAGGCCAAGGTAGGATCACTTGAGGCCAGGAGTTCGAGACCAGCCTGGACAACATAGTAAAACCCTGTCTCTACTAAAAATACAAAACTTAGCCGGGGTGGTGGCGCATGTCTGTAATCCAGCTACTCAGGAGGCTGAGGCAGGAGAATCACTTGAACCCGGGAGGCAGAGGTTGTAGTGAGCCAAGAACATGCCACTGCACTCTAGCCTGGGACTGTCTTAAAAAAAAAGAGAGAGACTCTGTCTTTTTTTTTTTTTTTTTTT
>NW_016868802.1:0-826 GCF_001698545.2 Rhinopithecus bieti | reverse complement strand
ACTATATGGCTGGCTATGTTCTAGGTGCTGGAGGTACGGTAACTTGGGAAAATTTTATCAGCTTATATTACAGCATTTTCTGCATAATCCCCTGCCATACTTTTATTTCCTTTTTATTCAGTTTCCATTAAAATCATTTATTGAGTTAAAGCCTAGGGCATAGACAGGCAACTTTTCAAAGATACCATAATAAGTTTTTATTTACTCATTTCTGAAAGAAGGACTAGTTGGATGCTGGCCATAAACAGGGGCTAAAATTTCATCCATCTTTCCATGTCCACCAATGGAGGTGTAGAGTTGGAATGAAGTTAAGTGACCAAGCCTCTTGAGAGAGGTGAAGGATATCTCAGGAATAAGCAACCAGCAGCAGATAAAGGAGACAAATTGAAACAGAGGGAAAGAATGGTTTGGTGCTGTCCATTTCCCATCCACCACTGCCAAACATACTTATACAGCTCTGGTCACTCAAACTACCTAAATGAGCCAACTTTGATGAAATAAACACTATTGGGAGAGATTACACTCCCTAGGTAGTGTCAAGTAAGATCTTATCCTGCATTTAACATATTAGGAGGAAGTATTTCACCAGTAGCTAAAAACATTATTAGTCTAACATTAACTGTTTCTATTAAAGGGATTTAATTACATGATATTAAATAGTACATGCACTTGTATACAAATAATAATTTTTTTTCCAAACAAACACAGAAATAATAAAATAGAGAAAAGACTAGGTGACAGATCACATATATTGAGATACTTGCCATAAGGTGAAACTGATCAACATCCTTCTTCAAGGATATAAAAGCTTAATTTACTTAGAGGG
>NW_016868801.1:0-1060 GCF_001698545.2 Rhinopithecus bieti | reverse complement strand
TGCTTCAGCTCTCGCTGGTCAGGCTGTAACAACTGACCAGCACCGACTGTCCGGCATTCCTTTGTGAGATGACCCCAGTACCTCAGTTGAAGATGCAGAAATCACCGGTCTTCTGTGTCGCTCGCGCTGGGAGTTGGAGACTGGAGCTGTTCCTATTCGGCCATCTTGCTCCGCCCCCCTTTTTTTTTTTTTTAAAGACAGAGTCTTACTCTGTTGCCCAGGCTGGAGTGCACTGGCATGATCTCGGCTCACTGAAACCTCTGCCTCTGGGGTTCAAGCAATTCTGATACCTCAGCCTCCTGAGTAGCTGGGATTACAGGCATGCGCCACCACACCCAACTAATTTTTGTATTTTTAGTAGAGACGAAGTTTCCCCATGTTGGCCAGGCTGGTCTCGAAGTACCGACCTCAACTGATCCACCCGCCTCAGCCTCCCAAAATGCTGGGATTACAGGCATGAGCCACTGCACCCAGCCTGCTTAATATTTTTGAAGTTCATCCATATATCGGTACTTCATTCCTTTTTATTGCCAAATAGCATCAGTTGTATGGAAATAGTGTCTTAAAGTGACTGTTTTGCCAATATACATTTGCCCAAATGATTGCCTTGGTTTTTTCATTTGTTTGGTGTGTTCTCTTATGTGTAACTGTCCTCTAGTGTCATGAAATCTCCTTTTATGTGTTAATCTCCTCTATCCAAACAATTTAGGTGTTCTATGAATTTCATCTTCTTGAAGAAATCTTTCTTCTGACTGCTCCAGTCTCTAGTCTGGGTTGGATGCCTGTAGGTCTCTTGCACAGCTGTGATGTTGGGGACATCTTTCATTACCCTAGGGATTCCCTTTGCCATACTTTAGTACTGGACTTCCTCTTTCTTCCATCAGGACAAAAGATGCCTTTTTTCCTTGATGTACTTTATTTTGGTGGAGCATATCATCTACTTTCCTGAAAAAAAATGGTTTATGGGAGATAAACCATAAAAAGGTTTTATTTTATTTTATTTTATTTTTTTATTTTTTATTATTATACTTTAAGTTCTAGGGTACATGTGCACAATGTG
>NW_016868800.1:0-2011 GCF_001698545.2 Rhinopithecus bieti | reverse complement strand
ACCGCGCCCGGCCCCCGCCCTTAATTTTAAGCACTTCTAGGGAGGGAGACAAGGCCAAAGGGCCCGAAGGGAAAAAGAGATTAATTAGAGAAGAGATCTCAATTTCTCCTTTGGCCCAAGTCTAATTCCCATTTTAACCCAGTACTGACCCTATGCTTTTTACCACCTTGGGCCCTAACTACTTGCAACTTTAACCCCAGTATCTCTCTCTGATCTTAATCTCATTCTGGCCCAGTCTTCCAACAAACACTAACCCACAGCCCTGTACTAACACCTTTCCTGGCTCCTATTCCTACCCAGATGCAGCCACTCCCTAAGCATTCTTTACCAACAAGGCTTGAGGCATGGGGCCCCACCTAAAATAGCCAAGGGGCTGGGGCTCCAGACCTGGCCCGAATTTCTGGGGAAGAGGGAAAGGAAAAGACCAATAGAGGAAGCCAGATGTGGCCTGGTTGAGGGTTAGTGCTGACAGGGCAACTTGAGCAGGATCAAAGTGCCCAGGGCTAAGTAGGGTGTGAAAATGGACAGATGGACATCCATCCAAGGGTCTGGAACTCACCCCCTCTAAATCGTGTTGGGAGCTTTCTTTAATAAAGCATTTAGCAATTCCCGATGAAGCTGGGTGGGGCTCTCTCTGCTGGAGGTAATTACTCTAATGAGCTTCCCTCAAGAGTGGCCTGCCCCAGCCAGGCCTCAGCTCCTCCCTGCCTTGCCTGACATGGGTGCCACACACACACACACACACACTTACACACACTTCAATTTGCTCTCCACCTCTTCTGCCAAAACTGCCTAGAGATTTTACCTAGCTAGAAGTCAAAAGCCCTGCATTTCCTACCCAGTTCCTTCCTCCCCAGCCTCTCCTATATTCCTGCCTTTTCCCCCCATCCCTTTCCAGATCTAGCCAGAAAAGTGTTGTGCTTGAAAGCCCTGTCTCTGGAACCAGACAGGCAGGTTCACATCACTCACTAACTGTGACCTTGGCCAAATAACTCCCCTTCTGAGCCAGCTGTCATCATCTATAAGATGAGGATTCATTTATTCAGCAAATATTTATTGAGTTCTCACTGTGACATACCAGCATTTTACATGGAATTTGTTCAATCCTCTCAACAACTTGGTGAGGCAAGTAGTGTTTTCATTTGACAGATGAGAAATGAGACTGAGAGTCAGAGAACCTAGCTGCTCACCCAGCTAGTGAGTGGTGGGACCACCTACTGGGAGATTGTGTATGTAAAGTGCCTGGCCTATAGTAAAGCCTCAAAAAGTGGCAACTATTGTTAGCCTCAGAAAAAGAGGGGAGGGGCCTGAGGCCTGGGCTACCTGAAACCAAGATTCCTGTTTCTGCCCACCTGACCCAAAAGCTGCCATCTGTCTCTCTCACCACTTCAGAATGGAGTGGACCCAGGAATCTGGGAAGGAGACAGTTTGTCTCCAGTTGCCCACCCTGCTTCCTTCCCTCACTGTACCCTCATTTGACCCCTCTCTCCCACTCTCCTCCCCTCCCCCGCTCACCCAGGGCTCATGTCTGTGGAAAAGATGAGTTGCTAGCCATAGATAACTGAGTGGCTGCTACCTGTTTTCCTCTATCCCTCCTCTGGAGGAAAAATGAGGACTCCAACCTGAGGAAGTGCATGGAACTTGCTCTCCTCTTCCTCTCCTTGAACAAGATGGAAGCCTGTGCTCAGATCTCTGCTTCAGTTAAATTCAAGCCCTTTGGGAGTAAGGTAGCACAGAGAAAGAATTTGCTATAGAGTCCAACAGATCTTGATCTATATCTCAGCTCTGATATTTACAGGCTGTGTGACGTCAACCAAGTTTGTTAACCTCTCTGAGTCTCCATTTCCTCATAAGTCAAGTAGAAAAAATATTATCAGCTACTGCATTGAATCATGGCTACTTCATTGAGCTACTTTAGAGGTTAAATGTGATAATACTTGGAATTCATTACCTGGCACATAGTAGCCTCAAATTTTTCTGGAACTCTGCTGTCTCCTCTTAAGATGGCTGG
>NW_016868799.1:0-212 GCF_001698545.2 Rhinopithecus bieti | reverse complement strand
AATCAGGTTTATTGAGGTATAATTTGCATTCAATAAAATCCCCATTTTGAAGTGTATTGTTCTATAAATATTAATAACTGTATACAGTTTGGCAGTCTTGTGACCACAACCATAGTCAATATGTAAAATAGTTTCATTACCCCAGAAGTCTCCTTTTTATAGTTGTTCCTTTCACCCCAGTCACTGGTGACCACTGATCCAGTTTTACTGCT
>NW_016868798.1:0-996 GCF_001698545.2 Rhinopithecus bieti | reverse complement strand
GCCTTTTCTGCATCTATTGAGATAATCATGTGGTTTTGTCATTGGTTCCGTTTATGAAATGGATTACGTTTTGCATATGTTGAAACAGACTTGCATCCCAGGGATGAAGCCGACTTGATTGTGGTGGATAAGTTTTTTGATGTGCTGCTGCATTCAGTTTGCTGGTATTTTATTGAGGATTTTTGCATCGATGTTCATCAGGGATATTGGCCTGAAATTTTCTTTTTTTGTTATGTCTCTGCCAGGTTTTGGTATAAGGGTGATGATGGCCTTATGAGTTAGGGAGGAGTCCCTCTTTTTCTATTGTTTGGAGTAGTTTCAGAAGGAATGGTACCAGCTCCTCTTTGTACTTCTGGTAGAATTCGGCTGTGAATCCGTCTGGTCCTGGGCTTTTTTTGGGGGGGCCTTTAGGCTATTAATTACTGCCTCAATTTTAGAATGTGTTATTGGTGTATTCAGGGATTCAACTTCTTCCTGGTTTCATCTTGGGAGGGTGTATGTGTCCTGGAATTTATCCATTACTTCAGATTTTCTAGTTTATTTGCATGAAGGTGTTTATATTATTCTCTGATCGTAGTTTTTTTTTTTTTTTTTTTTTTTTGGGTGCTTTGTTTTGTTTTGTTTTGCTTTCCATTTGCTTGGTAAATATTCCTCCATCCCTTTATTTTGAGCCTATGTGTGTCTTTGCACGTGAGATGGGTCTCCTGTACACAGCACACCGATGTGTCTTGACTCTATCCAATTTGCCAGTCTGTGTCTTTATTTCTGTGGGATACTGGTGATATCCCCTTTATCATTTTTTATTTTGTCCATTTAATTCTTGTCTTTTTTCTTCTTTATTAGTCTGGCTAGCAGTCTGTCTATTTTGGTAATCTTTTCATTAGACCAGCTCCTAGATTCATTAATTTTTTGAAGGGTTTGTCGGGTCTCTATCTCCTTTAGTTCTGCTCTGATCTTAGTTATTTCTTGTCTTCTGCTAACTTTTGGATTTGTTTG
>NW_016868797.1:0-212 GCF_001698545.2 Rhinopithecus bieti | reverse complement strand
GATTCCAAGGAAACAGTCTCATCAAACTGCTCAATGAAAGAACAGTGTAACTCTGCGAGTTGAATTCACACCTTACAAAGCAGTCTCTCAGAAAACTTCTTTTTGTTTTTTATCTGAGGATAATCCCTTTGTCACCAGAGGCTTCAAGGCACTCCCAAATATCGTATTGCAGATTCCATGAAAATAGTGTGATTAAACTGCTCAATGAAAAG
>NW_016868796.1:0-1033 GCF_001698545.2 Rhinopithecus bieti | reverse complement strand
AAATGTTTTATAACACAGGCACCAGTGGCTCTCCCATGCCTGCTTTGTTTACTATCACCATTACAGAAATTGTGCCAATGCTCGGCATGTAAGAAAGAGGCACTTCTTACTAAATCTGTGACGAGAGCTCACTCTGTCATTTCTTATAAGTTGGTGGCTAGAAGGGGGGAGTTTATTTTCCCCCAGCAAGCCAGCCACCAAGAAATAATATAGAGTGTTTATTGTCTTGGATTGTCATCTATTCTGGCTGGACCCTGTTGGAGACAGGAAAGGTGTGAGATGAGTGGGCCATTATCCGCAGCAAAGAGTAAACATCTAAAAGAGGGCAGCCCTGTGAGAGGGCCTAGGTCCTGCCTGACTGGCCCCAAGGTCACTGAACCTGAACAAGGTGAGTCTGGATGTGACCACAAGGTTCTATATGAAGTAGAAGCCAAACACAGTGAGGCTGGAACTGGAAGACAAAGCATCTATTAGATTACACAGGGTTCTCCTTAGTGCTGTTTACCATGGAGAACAGCTTACAAGATGACAAGGGCTTTTGTTGTGGGGATGCGGGTGCTTTTATTTGGTGCTTGATAATTGTATTAGTCCATTTCCATACTGCTATGAAGAAAGATCTGAGACTGGGTAATTTATAAAGAAAAAGAAGTTTAATGGACTCACAGTTTCACATGCCTGGGGAGGCCTCACAATCATGGAGGAAGGTAAAGGAGGAGCAAAGGCATGTCTTACTTGGCAACAGGTAAGTGGAGTGTGTGCAGAGAACTGCCCTTCGTAAAACCATCAGATCTGGTGAGACTTACTCTTAGGAGAACAGCAGGGGAAAAACCCACTCCCATGATTCAATTGCCTCCCACTGGGTCCCTCCCACAACAGGTGGGAATGATGGGAGCTACAATTCAAGATAAGTTTTGGGTGACATGCAGCCAAACCATATCAATAATAAAGGACATTATAAGGCTTTTTCTGAAATTTGGAATTTAAAACATCATTGTATAAGTTCAGGGATTTTTTTTTTTTTTTTTTTTTTTTT
>NW_016868795.1:0-1506 GCF_001698545.2 Rhinopithecus bieti | reverse complement strand
CGAGGTGGGTGGATCATGAGGTCAGGAGACCGAGACCATCCTGGCCAACATGTTGAAACCCAGTCTCTACTAAAAAAAATACAAAATTAGTCGGGCGTGGTGGTGCGTGCCTGTAGTCCCAGTGACTCGGGAGGCTGAGGCAGGAGAATCGCTTGAACCCGGAAGGCAGAGGTTGCAGTGAGACGAGATTGCGCCACTGCACTCCAGACTGGCGACAGAGCGAGACTCTGTCTCAAAAAAAAAAAAAAAAAAAAAAAAAGGCGAAATGCTATGGAAAGTCTCAGCAATAGAAATGAAGAAGTAGAAGAAAGAAATTCAGAGCTCAAAGACAAGGTCTTTGAATAAACCCAGTCCAACAAAGACAAAGGAAAAAGAATAAGAAAATAACAACAAAGCCTCCAAGAAGTCTGGGATTACGCTAAACGACCAAACCTAAGAATAATTGGTATTCCTGAGGAGGAAGAGAATTCTAAAAGCTTGAAAAACATATCTGGGGGAATAACTGAGGAAAACTTCCCCAGCCAAGCTAGAGGGCCAGATATCCAAATACAAGAAGCACAGAGAAAACCTGGGAAATTCATCGCAAAAAGATCTTTGCCTAGGCATATTGTCATCAGGTTATCCAAAGTTAAGATGAAGGAAAGAATCTTAAGAGCTGTGAGAGAGAAGCACCAGGTAACCTATAAAGGAAAACCTATCACATTAATAGCAGATTTCTCAGCAGAAACCCTAAAAGCTAGAAGGGATTGGGGCCCTACTCCTCAAACAAAACAATTATCAGCCAAGAATTTTGTATTCTGCGAAACTCAGCATCACATGTGAAGGAAAGACAGAGTTGTTTTCAGACAAACAAATGCTGACAGAATTCGCCATTACTAAGCCATCACTACAAGAACTGCAAAAAGGAACTCTAAATCTTGAAACAAGTCCTGGAAATACATGACAATGGAACCTCTTTAAAGCATAAATCACACAGGACCTATAAAACAAAAATACAAGCTAAAAAGCAAAAAACAAAAAACCCACAAAGTACACAGGCAACAAAGAGCAGGATGGATGCAATGGTAAATGGACTAAGTGCTCCAATTAAAAGATACAGAACAGGCCGGGCGCGGTGGCTCAAGCCTGTAATCCCAGCACTTTGGGAGGCCGAGACGGGTGGATCACGAGGTCAGGAGATTGAGACCATCCTGGCTAACACGGTGAAACCCCGTCTCTACTAAAATACAAAAAACTAGCCGGGTGAGGTGGCGGGCGCCTGTAGTCCCAGCTACTCGGGAGGCTGAGGCAGGAGAATGGCGTAAACCCGGGAGGTGGAGCTTGCAGTGAGCTGAGATCTGGCCACTGCACTCCAGTCCGGGCGACAGAGTGAGACTCCGCCTCCAAAAAAAAAAAAAAAAAAAAAAAAAAAGATACAGAACAGCAGAGTAGATAAGAACTCACTAACCAACTATCTGTTGCCTTCAGGAGACTCACTTAACACATAAGGACTCATATACACTTAAA
>NW_016868794.1:0-995 GCF_001698545.2 Rhinopithecus bieti | reverse complement strand
GAAAGATACATACATTATTTTATTAGACATTAATGCTATTGCACACTTAATAAGCTACAGTATAGCATAAACATAACTTTTTTATGTTTATACTAAAAAATTTCCATGACTCACTTTTTTGAAAATTCGTTTTATTGCAGTGGTCTAAAATTAAACCCACAATATCTCTGGAGCATACATCCATAATATTTTTACTAAATCCAAAAGACTTTTGTCCAATAGAACTATGGACGTGTACCAGGTCTACCTTTGTAAACCCACAAGTCATTTTAGGCAGGGATTTTATAATGTGAGGCACATACTACTTCAACTACTTGTTTAACACTGATTATACCTAGATCTGTTCAAATACATTTATACTTGTACACATTTATACTTGCAAGAAGAACAAACTTGCAAAAAGTGCTTTTAAAGTCCTCTTTAGGATTATTTATAAACATTTTGTACAAATTCAGTTTTCTACATTTTTTAAGGGGAAAAAAAATCCTCTTACAGAAGCCAATTACAAAGAGAATATGGTTCCTAAAGCAGCACAGATGTTGAGAATAATTTTACATATGTGATAACTTCTCTTTGCCCATTTAAGGAAACATCATATATTCACAGCTGGAATTTCTCTAGTAAGAGGTCTTCTAGGGTAAAATCAGCTGCCATTTTACTATCTCCCTAAGATAAGCCACTCAGCAGCACATCAAAACATTATTAAATTAAACAACAACAACAACAACAAAAAAAAACACATGGTCTTTACGAACACACATCTGTTCTATGTATTCACCACCATTTCATTATTTTCATATAACCTGAAGAATCAAGTTGTGTCTAACGTTTTTAGAGTACAAAGGATATATGCTAGATTTGTCTATTAGGTTGCTATAATGGCACCATATGTCAAGATTGACTTTTGAAAAAACTACCACCTAAAACAAGAATTGCCTCTTAGATATTAGAAGATTCATTAGACCAAATTAAAATGTATAAAACTACGATATGGG
>NW_016868793.1:0-1057 GCF_001698545.2 Rhinopithecus bieti | reverse complement strand
TTCTAAGAAAGATTCTTTCTAGTTTTATCTGATGGCATTACCTTTGTCACCATAGGCTTCTATGCGATCCAAAATATCCCTTCTCCGATTCCCCAAAAAACAGTGCTACCAAACTGAACCATGAAAATAATCCTGTTACTATGTGTATGGAATTAGCACATCACGACACGGTTTCTCAGAAAGCTTCTTTTAGTTTTTATATGAGGATATTTCGTTTGTCACCATAAGCTTAAAAGCACTCTGAAATATCAGATTGCAGATTCGAAGAAAACAGTTTAGCAAACTGTTTAACGAAAGAACAGTGTAACTCTGTGAGATGAATTCACACATCACAAAGAAGTTTCTCAAAAGTTTCTTTCTAGCTTTTATTTGAGGATATTTACTTTTCACCATAGGTCTCGATGCACTCCCAAATATCCCTTTGCAGATTCCATGAAAAGAATGTTAGCAAACTGCTTCATGAAAAGAAAGGTGTAACCTTGTGAGATGAGTTCTCAGAAATTTACTTTGTCACCATAGGCATTAATGCAATCAAAAATATCCCCTTCAGATTAATCAAAAACAGCACTACTAAACTGATCCATGAAAAGAGTCATGTAACTCTGTGAGATGAATTAACCCATCACAAAACGGTTTCTCAGAAAGCTTCTTTCTAGGTTTTACATGAGGATATTTCCTTTGTCAAGATAAGCTTCAACACACTCCGAAACATCCCATTGCAGACTCCAAGAAAGCAGTGTTAGCAAACTGTTCAATGAGAGGGATAGCGTAACTCTGTGAGATGAATTCACACATCACAAACCAGTTTATCCGAAAACTTCTTTCTAGCATTTATCTGCATGTATATGTTTTTCACTATAGGCCTCAGGGCCCTCCCAAATATTCGTTTGCATATTACATGAAAACAGTGTTAGCAAACTTCTTTTTTTTATTTTTTTTTATTTTTTATTTTTTTTATTTTTTATTTTTGGTATAGTTTGTTTCTTCCTTTCTTATTTATTTATTTATTTATTTATTATTTTATTATACTTTAAGTTCTAGGGTACATGTGCATAAC
>NW_016868792.1:0-997 GCF_001698545.2 Rhinopithecus bieti | reverse complement strand
TTTTAGTATTAATAGAACTGTTCCATGAACACAAAATTACTGAACACATTCCATTCTTTATCTTAATAAATTTTGGTCCATTTGAGTAATGTGAGTATATGCTATGCATTTAAAATTTTATAATTATTAATGATTGGAGTAGCTTGATGATGTGCAATGGATACTAAAACTGCACCTCCAGAAATAATTTGGATCATACTAATTTAGAAGATAAAAGAAGAACTTATAATTCTGCACAAAGCAGAGCTGGAATTAATATGCCCACTGATATATGGCATTTAAGTAGTCAATATATACATCTATACACATAAATATATTATATAATTGTGTATGTATATATTTACACATACACAAACATGCACGTGCACACACACATACACACATATATATGTATATACTCAGGAAAGATTTTTTTTTTCTTTGAGACAGGGTCTCACTCTGTCATCCAGGCTGGAGTGCAGTAGCGTGGTCTCAGCTAACTGCAACCTCCTATTCTTGGGCTCAGGTGATCCTCCCACCTCAGCCTTTCACGTAGCTGGGACTACAGGCATGTGCCACCATGTCTGGCTAATTTCTGTATTTTTTGTTTGTTTGTTTGTAGAGCTAGAGCTTTGCCATTTTGCCCAGGCTAGTCTTGAACTCTTAGTCTCAAGTGAGCCTCCCAAAGTGCTGTGATTACAGGCGTGAGCCACCGCGCTCAGCCTTAAATTTATTTTTCAATCAACTTTCCACTGTTTTTTCAACAACAATCGCATAATTCTAGATTTTCAGTTTCTAATGTGAGTTAGAAACAGTGGCCTGAAATATCTAAGATTTATTTTCAATTGTCTGCGGAGGATGGACAATTGCATAGACTGAAACACTACTATTTTTTTAGGCTCTTGAATAAGAAAAAGGAGTTTATTTTCATTTTATTTGTGAACTTTCTCCTCCAAATCCCTGTCATATTTTCTTATAATAGAAACTAATGTTTAAATACTGAATCTATAAGCTAAGA
>NW_016868791.1:0-211 GCF_001698545.2 Rhinopithecus bieti | reverse complement strand
GTGTGTGTGTGCACGTGTGCGCTTGTGTGTGTGTGTGTGCACGTGTGCGCTTGTGTGTGTGTGCGCGTGTGCGCTTGTGTGTGTGTGGGCACGTGTGCGCTTGTGTGCGTGTGTGTGTGCACGTGTGCGCTTGTGTGTGTGCGTGTGTGTGTGCACGTGTGCGCGTGTGTGCGCACGTGTGCGCTTGTGTGTGTGTGCACGTGTGCGCTTG
>NW_016868790.1:0-634 GCF_001698545.2 Rhinopithecus bieti | reverse complement strand
GGGAGGAAGGAAGGAAGGAAGGGGAAAAAAGGAAAGAAAGGAAAAAGAAATACTGGCCAGGTACAGCGGCTTATACCTGTAATCCCAGCACTTTGGGAGGCCAAGTGAGGTGGATTGCTTAAGGTCAGGAGTTCGAGACCAGCCTGGCCAACACAGTGAAACCCCATCTCTACTAAAAATGCAAAAATTAGATGGGTATGGTGGTGTGTGCCAGTAATCCCAGCTACTTGGGAGGCTGAGGCTGGAGAATTGCTTGAACCCAGGAGGCAGAGGGTGCCGTGAGCCTAGATGGTGCCACTGCACTCCAGCCTGGGCAGCAGAGTGAGACTCCACCTCAGAAAAAAGAAAGAAAGAAATTCTTTGTCAGGTATATGGTTTGCAAACATATTCACCTAGTATGTAGCTCATCTTTTCATCCTATTAACAGTGTCTATCACAGAGGAAGTATTTAGATAAAGTCCAATTTGCCAGGATTTCCTTTGACAAATTGTCCAACTAATGTCAAGTCCAAGAATTCTTTTCCTACCCCTAGGTCCCAAAGAATGAATTTCTGCTAGAATTTTTGCTAAAATTTTATAGTTTTACCAGTTACATTTACATCTATTATCCATTTGGGTTAATCTTTATTTTCTTT
>NW_016868789.1:0-1126 GCF_001698545.2 Rhinopithecus bieti | reverse complement strand
ATTATTTGAACTGAACAATAATAATGACACAACCTATGAAAACCTCTGGGATACACCAAAAAGCAGTGCTAAGAAGAAATTTCATAACATTAAGTGCCTACATCAAAAAGTCTGAAAGAGCAGAAATCTAAGATCACACCTCACAGAAATGGAGAAACAAGAACAACCCAAACCCAAACCCAGCAGAAGCAAAGAAATAATGAAGATCAGAGCAGAACTAAATGAAATTGAAACAAAAAAATACAAAAGACAAATGAAACAAAAAGCTGGTTCTTTAAAAAGATAAATAAAATTGATAGACCATTAGCAAGATTAACCAAGAAAAGAAGAGAGAAGATCCAAATAAACTCAATTGGAAACAAAATAGGAGATATTACAACCAATGCCACAGAAATAAAAAAGATCATTCGAGGCTACTATGAGCACCTTTAGGTGCATAAACTAGAAAACCTAGAGGAAATGGATAAATTCCTGGAAATATCCAACTCTCCTAGATTAAACCAGGAAGATACAAAACCTCCAAACAGACCAATAGGAAGCAGCGAGATTCAAATGGCAATTTTAAAATTGCCAAACCAAAAAAGTCTAGGACCCAAAGGATTCATGGCTGAATTCTATCAGACATTCAAAGAAGAATTGGTACCAATCCTATTGATACTATTCCACAAGATAGAAAAGAGGGAATCATCCCTAAATCATTCTATAAAGCCAGCCTAATACCTTAATACCAAAACCAGGAAAGGACATAACAAAAAAAGAAAACTACAGACCAATATCCCCAAAGTAGGACATAGTTGCAAAAGTCCTCCATAAAATACTAGCAAACTAAATCCAACAGCATATCAAAAGATAATCCACCATGATCAAGTGAGTTTCAAATGAGGGATGCACAGATAGTTTAATATATGTAACTCAATAAATGTGATATACCGCATAAACAGAATTTAAAACAAAAATCACATGATCATCTCAATAGACACAGAAAAAGCATTTGACAAAATCCAGCATTCCTTTATGATTAAAACCCTCAGCAAATTGGCATAGAAGGGACATACCTTAAGGTAATAAAAGCCATTTACTCAGGACATAGGCATGGGCAAGGACTTCATGTCTAAAACACCAAAAG
>NW_016868788.1:0-829 GCF_001698545.2 Rhinopithecus bieti | reverse complement strand
ATGTTTAGATATTATGAACCCTGACCATTTTTTTGTACCATTGCCCAAACTGCTTGATTCTATCCCTGGCTCCATCAGTTTGTGTGGTGAGCAAACTCTTTGCCATCCAGCTCTGTGCTTAGCAGCAAGTGCGTTGTAGTCATATACATCCATGAAGACAGCATAATTGTACCTCACTAGTAGGGTTGTCATGAGGATTAAATTCACCCACCAAAGTGAAGAACGTGGAGCTGGACCTTCTAAACAATGTGCTCCATCAATATTGTTAGTTGCCTTTCCTCTCTGGATCAGGGAACTAATGTGGCTTCTACCCAGACCCCTCAGGTAGGACCCCTTCACTTGCATGCACATCAGAATTAGCTTGGAGAGCCTTTTAAAAACTTTTAGCAGAAACTCTCTTGTTGTTGGAAATAGGACTTATATATTAAAGTGCATTCAAGTGATTAAGCCATAGTAATATGGGCCTCAGAAAGTAATGTTCCATTTGACACCTGAAGTGTTGCGTGAAAGCTTATTTCCCCTTCATTCCACCAGTGCCAGATATGACCAGCTTTTGCCTTTACTGACACTTTGAACGCTCATTTCCTTACACCTGTCCATTGGAAGAGCTCTCTCAGATGATCGTTAACTTAGAGATTCACAGCTCTTGTTCCTCTGTGGTGTCTCCTGTTACAAGGGCTCAGCGTGAAAACATGGCATGCTTCTATGATGTTAAGCCTGAAGGTAAAATGAGAGGACACAAAATAGCTTATTATCTGGAAATAGGTTGTTGAATTTTTTTTTTTTTTTTTTTGAGATGGAGTCTCACTTTGTCGCCCAGTCTGGAGTG
>NW_016868787.1:0-822 GCF_001698545.2 Rhinopithecus bieti | reverse complement strand
GTTAAAAAATACTTTTCATTAGCAAATCTAAATATATTTAGGTTTTGTACCATATAAAATAAATGTCAAAGTACATAAACAAATTAATTTTAATAATGTTTTAATATTTTACATATAAATGACTCAGCCATTTCATGATTATCTATTACTTAATTTAATATGACTTTAGGATTTTAAGTTACAGAAAATCATTTTGAAAATATGACACAAGTACCCTTTCTAATGCCTTCGCCAGTCATGCTGGGACTTAAATAACTATATGGCATCCAGGACAGTGATGAAGGGCAGGGTCCTGAGTTTACATACCAGGTGTAGAACTTAGGACAGAAGACAGCTATGAAGATGATGTCTGAAGGATCCAATGCTTCGTAGAATGGCCTGGAAGCAAATCTAAGCCAGGGAAGAAGTGGCGTATTGGGCTTGACTCTGTCCTGTAGCTGTTGATCAAAGCACTGAGGACATGTCCCCAGATCTTACCATGGCCAACGATCAGACCCCAAAATCTAGAAGTTCAAAGATAAAAATATAAGCTTATAGTCAAATTAAGCATCAAAAATATTAAAGAAGCAGTAGTTTCATGGCTTTAAAACATGTGTCAGAGGTAGTATAAAATTCTCTGACCAGTATACGCAGACAAAATGTCTGAATTATATTTAACTGACAATTTTGAAGTCATTTGTGTTTTATCATAATAATATTTTAAAACTAGTTTTATTTACCAAGTATTCTGTACACATAATACATATAGACATAGACAAAACTAGATTTTATAGTTTTTGTAAAGAATTTTATTAATTGGCTTTTAAATAGTTTTTTTCTATT
>NW_016868786.1:0-820 GCF_001698545.2 Rhinopithecus bieti | reverse complement strand
TCTGAGAAAGTTATTTGAGATGTGTGAGTTCATCTCACATAGTTGCACGTTTCCTTTCATGGGGCAGTTTGCTAACACAGTTTTTGTGGAATCTATAAAGAGATACAAGGGAGCGAATTGAGGCCTATATTGAAAAGGAAATATACTCATGGAAAACCAAAAGAAGCCCTCTGAGAAACTGCTTTTGATGTGTGAATTCGTCTTACAGAGTTACACCTTTCTTTTCATTGAGCAGATTGATAACACTGTTTTCGTGGAGTCTGCAATAGGATGTTTAGGAGCACATTGAAGCCAATGGTGACAAAGAAAGTATAATCAGATAAAAACCAAATAGAAGCTTTCTGAGAAACTGCCTTGTGTTGTGTGAATTCAGTTTACAGAGTTACACTGTTCTTTTCATTGAGCAGTTTATTAACACTGTTTCCTTGGAATCTGCAATGGTATATTTCAGAGCGCATTGAAGCTTACTGTTAAAATGAATTATCCTCAGATAAACACTAGACAGATACTTTCTTAGAAACTGCTTTGTGATTTGTGAATCCTTCTCACAGAGTTGCCCAATTCTTTCCTTGGATCAGTTTGATAGCACTATTTTGGAAAATCTGAGAAGGGATGTTTTGGATTACTTTGAAGCCTATGTTGACAAAGGAAATATCCTCAGATAAAACTAGAAAGAAGGTTTCTGAGAAGGTTCTTTGTGATATGTGAATTCATATCACAGAGTAACAACTTTCTTTTCATTGAGCAGTTTGCTAACACTGTTTTCATGGAATCTGCAAAGGGATATTTGGGAGCACATTGAGACCTATGGTGAAAAATG
>NW_016868785.1:0-825 GCF_001698545.2 Rhinopithecus bieti | reverse complement strand
CCCGGCCTTTTTTTTTTTTTTTTTAAGGGCCAAGGTCTCATTCTGTCTTCCAGGCTAGAGTGTGGTGCCGTGACCATAGTTCATTGCAGCCTCAAACTCCTGGGCTCCAGCAATCCTCCTGCCTCAGCCTCCTGAGTAGCTAGGATTACAGGCACATACCACATGCCCAGCTAATTTTTAAAAAATTTTTTGTAGCAATGGGGGTCTCCTTGTGTTGTTCAGGCTGGTCTTGAACTCCTGGGCTCAAGCGATCCTCTTGCCTCAGCCTCCCAAAGTGCTAGGATTACCGCACTGGGCCTCAGATCTTGATTACAGACTGATTAGTAACCAAGCCCATAAAGCCCCAGGAAAAACAAAACAAAACAAAAAAAACAAAAAAACAAAACAAGCAAAAAGGTCAGGCATGGTGGCTCATGCCTATAATCCTAGCGCTTTGGGAGGCTGAGGCAGGCAGATCGCTTGAGCCCAGGAGTTTGAGGTAAGCCTGGGCAACATGGCAAAGCTCCAACTCTACAAAAAAAACACAAAAAATTCGCTAGGTGTGGTGGTGCAGGCCTGTAGTCCCAGCTACTCAGGAGACTGAGGCAGGAGGATGACTTGAGCCCAGGAGGCAGAGGTTGCAGTGAGCTGAGATCACACCACTGCACTCCAGCCCAGGCAACAGAGCCAGACTCTGTCTCAAAAAAATTTAAAAAACCAAACAAGCAAAAAGGCCTTAGATAGCCCGGCATGGTCGCCTGTAGTCCCAGCTACTCACAGGGTTGAGGTGGGAGGATCACTTGAACCCAGGAGTTACAGACCAACCTGGGAAACACAGCAAGCCCT
>NW_016868784.1:0-210 GCF_001698545.2 Rhinopithecus bieti | reverse complement strand
TCTACTAAAAATACAAAACTTAGCCGGGCACGGTGGCAGGCATTTGTAGTCCCAACTACTTGGGAGGCTGAGGCAGGAGAATGGCGTGAACCCCAGAGGTGGAGCCTGCAGTGAGCCGAGATTGCGCCACTGTACTCCAGCCTGAGTGACAAAGAAGACTCCATCTCAAAAATAAAAAATAAAAAAATAAAAAATAAATACACATTTTCT
>NW_016868783.1:0-1127 GCF_001698545.2 Rhinopithecus bieti | reverse complement strand
TCAGATCAACAACCCCTCCCCGTCGTAAACGCTGAGGAATGATGTGGCAAGAATGCCATGATGTTGTTTAAAAAAATTCCATGAGTTTTAAGGGCTTGTCTCATTATAGAGGCACATTGTGGCTGTGTAGGTGAAACCAGAATCTTTTTTTTTTTTTAAATCTGTAAATAGGTGTACTTTTTCCAATGCTGCTCCAAGTTACTTAATAGGATTTCTTTGTATTACATTTTTTTCAAAAAATATAGTGCATAATAAGACTATAAACATGCCATTCTCTTTCAGCTGTAATGTTCTTAAAATTATTCTTGAATGTACTGTGATGTCAATAAAGCTCTTTAGTTCATTTTTGTTAAACTCTTGCACCTTAATTTTATGGTTTTAATCTAAGGAACGTACTTTTATCAAAAGGCAGCTGGAATTTTGTATAACAGGTTTTAAAGGTACCTTCTCTCACCTCCCCAAAGAAAATGGTTTTACTTAATAGTTTGTCAAAGTTTGTAAATTGTACCCATGGACTTTTGTCAGATTCCAACTTTAAGGCTATGAAAGAGGGCTAGAAATAGACCTTTACTTTTCATTTGGAAGTATTTGACAACTTTCTAAACTTTTCTTCCTATTTTGGGGATTTTCAAATAATATATTCTCTGTGTGTATAACGTGTGGTTCACTCCTGTAAAATGATATTGCTGGAATCAATCAAGCCAGTGCACCAGTAGAGTTATTTGTAAGGAACGATTGTGTTTGACACTAATAGTCAAGTCTGGAACTATATTCTACAGTCACTTCTGTTTTAGAAGCATTTTGAAACACTTTTTGGGGTTATAGAAATAAGACTCATGATTCAATATATTTATTTATATTTTTAAAGTATATATTTAAACCTCAAATTAATGGAGGAATGCTGTATTATGCAGGTTTGTGTCAATTTCATGACATTAAAATTGTCTGATTTTGTCCGTTTCTTAAAATTATGATTAGTGAGTGGTCTAACAGTTTAAGGCATTGATAACTTACGAGTAGAATGGGGCTCTCAAAGCATTTTCACTCAGTTGCTTTCAGGGTCCTTTTTTTTTTTATGTAATCACTTATTCAGTGATAAATGAATCTCTGAAAACAAATGCTTTTAC
>NW_016868782.1:0-1210 GCF_001698545.2 Rhinopithecus bieti | reverse complement strand
GTTTTCCCTGAAGTTATGTGTATGTGAGTATTCTCATTCTTCCCAACTTGCCTTTGAAGAGTGAAAACCATTATTATCAAGTAGATTTCTATTCAGCTTCTATTCCTGCCCTGCTGTTTATCCCTTAAGAATGAGTTTCTTGGACGTTTCCAATATGTGATTTTTTTTTTTTAAATCACCGTTTTTTAGAATGGTGATTTTAAATGTGTGAGTGCATGCATTTTTTTTTTTTTTTTTTTTTTTTTTTTTTTTTTTTTTTTTTGAGGCGGAGTCTCGCTCTGTTGCCCAGGCTGGAGTGCAGTGGCTAGATCTCAGCTCACTGCAAACTCCACCTCCCGGGTTCCCGCCATTCTCCTGCCTCAGCCTCCCGAGTAGCTGGGACTACAGGCGCCCACCACCACCCCCGGCATGTTTTTGTATTTTTAGTAGAGACGGGGTTTCACCGTGTTAGCCAGGATGGTCTCGATCTCCTGACCTCCCGAAGTGCTGGGATTACAGGCGTGAGCCACCGTGCCCGGCCGCATTATCTTATCTCAATTATTTGCACCCCCAGTCCACCCCCATCTCCCTAAAGCTAGAACACTGCCAACTGATCTGTTGTAGAGGTCCTTTGGAAACACATAACTAACGCTTAAGGTTGGGTGCTGCTAATTTTTTTTTTTTTTTTTTTTTGAGACGGAGTTTCGCTCTTGTCACTCAGGCTGGAGTGCAGTGGCGCAATCTCAGCTCACTGCAACCTCCGCCTCTCGGGTTCAAGCGTTTCTCCTGCCTCAGCCTGCCAAGTAGCTGGGATTACAGGCGTGAGCCACCACGCCCGGCTGATTTTTTGTATTTTAGTAGAGACGGGGTTTCTCCATGTTGGTCAGGCTGGTCTCAAACTCCCGACCTCAGGTGATCCACCCACCTCGGCCTCCCAGAGTGCTGGGATTACAGGCGTGAGCCACTGAGCTGGGCAGGTGCTGCTCATTCTTTGTGAAAATCCAAATACTGTTAAGGAACCAGGGAGCTGCCACTACCTCTTGATTTTCCATCTAAAATATACATGTTTATCTAAACAAATCTTTCCATATTCATAGTGACTTTTCAAGTATTTGAGCCTAAAGATTTTGATCTCACATTTTATACCTATTTAAATTGTTCACAATTATTACATACACATCAGTCATCAACTAAAGTTGTACTTTAAAATTTACTACAATATGTACATTGC
>NW_016868781.1:0-2011 GCF_001698545.2 Rhinopithecus bieti | reverse complement strand
TAATTAATTATTTATTTATTTATTTTATTTTGTCTTTCTTGAAAATGAGTCTCATTCTGTCGCCCAGGCTGGAGTGCAGTGGCATGATCTCCATTCACTGCAGCCTCCGCCTCCTGGGTTCAAGAGATTCTCCTGCCTCAGCCTCCCAAGACGCGGGGATTGCAGTCACCCGCCACCACACCCAGCTGATTTTTGTTTTTTTTTGTAGAGATGGGATTTCGTCACGTTGGCCAGGCTCAAACGCCTGACCTCAAGTGCCCGCCTCAGCCTCCTAAAATGCTGGAATTACTGGCATGAGCCACCATGCCTGGCCTCCGATTTTAAACATACTACAAAACTACAATAATTAAGACTATGTGCTACTGGCATGATAGACAAATAGATGAATAGAATAGAATTGAGAGTCCAGAAATACAACTATACATTTCTGGTTAACTGATTTTCTGTAAGGGTGCCAAGACTTTTTAATGGGGAAAGAATAGTAGAACAACTGGATATCCATAGGCAAAAGAATGAAGTTAGCCACCTACCTCACACTATGCAAAAAACACAACCAAACCAATCTCAAAATAGATCATAGGCCTGAAATGTAAGAACTAAAACTATACAACTCTTAGAATAATTTATTTATTTGTTTACTTATTTCCTCTTGTCACTTTTCTGTGAACATATTTATAACGGCTGCTGTGAAGGCATTGTGTGCTAAGTCCAGTATCTGAGCCTGTTCAAAAGCAATGTCTATGGCTGCTTTTTCTTTTCCTGTGGATGGACCAGACTTTCCTTGTTGCTTGCATGTCATAATTTCTGTTGAAAAAATG
The DNA here is from genome assembly GCF_001698545.2 of Rhinopithecus bieti. NCBI lineage: Eukaryota > Metazoa > Chordata > Mammalia > Primates > Cercopithecidae > Rhinopithecus > Rhinopithecus bieti. The sequence goes on along the minus strand of NW_016868781.1, from coordinate 1,193 downwards.
TACTTTTAGGCCAAGTGCAGTGGCACATGCCTGTAATTCCAGCACTTTGGGAGGCCGAGGCAGGCAGATCACCTGAGGTCAGGAGTTCGAGACCAGCCTGGCCAACATGGTGAAACCCCATCTCTAGTAAAAATACAAAAAAATTAGCCGGGCGTGGTGGCACATGCCTGTAATCCCAGCTACTTGGGAGGCTGAGGCAGAAGAATCGCTTGAACCTGGGAGGCGGAGGTTGCAGTGAGCCAAGATGGTGCCATTGCACTCCAGCCTGGGCAACAGAATGAGACCCCCCTCTCAATCAATCAATCAATCAATAAAATTTACTTTTATCTGGTTTCATCCACGTTGCTGAGAATGACAGAATTTTGTTCCTTTTATGGCTGAACAATATTCCACTGTGTGTATATACCACATTTTCTTTACCCATTTATCCATTGATAGGCACTTAGATTGATCCAATATTTTGGCTATTGTGAATAGTACTGCAATAAACATGGGAGTGCATTTAAAAATATATACTTAAATGAACCTAATGTTTTTATTACAATGTACTTTTTTGTTTGTTTGTTTTTTGAGACAGAGTCCATCTGTCACCCAGGCTGGAGTGCTGTGGCATGATCTTGGCTCACTGCAACCTCTGCCTCCTGGGGTCAAGGGATTCTCCTGCCTCAGCCTCCCAAGTAACTGGGATTACAGGCGTGCACTACCACGCTCAGCTAATTGTATTTTTAGTAGAGACAGGGTTCCACATATTGCCCAGGCTGGTGTCAAACTCCTGACCTTAGGTGATCTGCCCTCCTTGGCCTCTCAAAGTACTGGGATTACAGGCATGAGCCACCGTGCCTGGCCAAAATGTACATTTTAGATAATACATTGTAGGATGCCAGTCCTCTTTTAGGATTTAATGTTGTTACTATTTGGTTGGCCATTTCTTTTTTTGTTGAGTGACTTGGCTGAATTAACTTTGTGAAGTGTATTTTCCTTGCAGTGTTTAGCCTAGAATGTCTGTTTTCTGATTTGTTTTTTTTTCTTTTAAAAAAATCTAGCTACTGGGCCTGGTGGCTCGTGCTTGTAATCCCAGCACTTTCGGGGTTGAAGCAGCAGGATAGCTTAAGCCCAAGAGTTCAAGGTAGCAGAGAGCTATAATCATGTAATTGCACTCCAGCCTGGGTGACATAGCAATACCCCATCTCAAA
>NW_016868780.1:0-212 GCF_001698545.2 Rhinopithecus bieti | reverse complement strand
CTAACATGGTGAAACCCCGTCTTTACTAAAAATACAAAAAATTAGCCGAGCATGGTGGCGGGTGTCTGTAGTCCCAGCTACTCGGGAGACTGAGGCTGAGGCAGGAAAATGGCGTGAACTTGAGAGGTGGAGCTTGCGGTGAGCCGAGATGGCACCACTGCGCTCCAACCTGGGCTACAGAGCCAGACTCCCTCTCAAAAAAAAAAAAACAA
>NW_016868779.1:0-997 GCF_001698545.2 Rhinopithecus bieti | reverse complement strand
TGGGCGCGGTAAGAGAGGAAGGGACTGGGAAACGGGCAAATTCTCAGGCTGGGACTTCAGGATGAGGAATTCGGGAGCCACTGCTGAGGTGGCCAAATGAAGGTGAAGAAGCCCAAGCGCCTGAAGTGCGGGCAGGGCCTGCGGCGTCTCGAGCTTATCCAGCGCACCAAGCGAAGCCCGGGCAGCTCAAGCGCGCGCCACCCACACCTAGGTCAATCTTCCTCTCCACCCCCCCGCCTTCATCCTGGCCCTAGCGCAGGGCTCTCCCCTTCCCCGACCGCCCCCCAGGCCTCTGTCATTCCCCCTCCCCGCCCGGCTCCCGGGCCCCGCCTTCGCCTTACACTGAATGGGCGGGTAGCAGCTGGGGTCCTCGCCGCCGGGCTGGCAGCGGCTGGAGAAGGCGCTGCGCGGGGTCACGTAGTTGCTGGGGAAGATGCCCACCCGCTGGTTCAGCTGCCCGGTCCACCAGCCCTCGTCGCCGGACACCTGCGAGTCCTTGGACAGCACCTCCACCACGTCGCCCAGCCGCAGAGTCAGCTCGTCCTCGCCCGCCGCCTCGTACTCGAACACGGCCGTCCAGTAGGGCAGCGGCGCGTCGCAGCCCAGCTCCCCGGGGCTCGCCGCCGCCGCCGCCGCCTCCTCCTCCTCCTCCTCCTCCTCCTCCTCGGCCCCGGCCCCTGCTCCATCCTCCCCCGGCGGGGCGGCAGCGGCGGCGCTCGCTAGGCAGCCGAGAAGCGCTCTGGAGGGCTCCATGGAGCGGCCGATCCATAGGATGCGGGGCCGCCGCTGCCCGCAGGAGCCGCCGCCGCCTATTGTTCATGCGCCTCCGCAGAGCTGGAAGGACCTCCCCCCCCACGACGGCGGCCGCAGGTAGGGCCCGGGCTGGCGGGGCTGGGAGAGCCGGCTCGCCGCCGCTGTTGCCGCGGTACCAGAAGAGCGCCGAGCGCAAGCGCTCCGCGCAGCCTAGGGGCGCAGCGGGCCGAGTCCCCGCCTGCCT
>NW_016868778.1:0-2037 GCF_001698545.2 Rhinopithecus bieti | reverse complement strand
AAATACATTTGCTGTTTCATTCTCTGATTGAAAACTAACAAAAAAAGATTTTCTACTGGATATAATACTCTAGATTGATTTTTATTTTCAGTGCTTTAAACGTGTAACTCCACTATCTTCTGGCTTGCATAGTTTCTGATGAAAGACAGTTGCCATTCTTGTTTTGTTCCCTTAATATTTCTTTTATTCTGGCTGCTTTTAAGATTTTTGTCTTGGTTGGGAGGTGCCAAGATGGCTGACTAGAAGCAACTAGTGTGCACTGCTCTCATAGAGAGGAGACAGAATGGTAAATAAGCACTAGATTCTCAACTGAATCATCCCAGAGGCCATGTTGAAATTCAACAAGGACGCAATTTTGACCCATAGAGAGCAGAGTGGAGGGAGGAAGGACAGTCACCCACTCGGGATTGGCATGGAGCTAAGAGAGGCTCCCCACCACAGGGAAACGGTGAGTGAGCAAGAGCTTCTAGGGACCCACACTTCTTCCATGGACCTTTGCAATCCGGGGGACAGGAGATACTCCTTGATGCCTCCACTCTGAGATCACCAGACTGAAACAGAAAGCTGTCTGAAGTGTGGACAGAGCTGCTGCTTGGATCCATGTGAAGCCCCAAGTGCCTTGGATCCCTGAGCCCCATGGTGTCAGCTGCTGTAGCTCTGTCAACAAAAGAAACCAGGTTCTCTTACACACTGCCAGAATAGGGGATACATCCATGATGCTAAGGAGTGGATGGACTGCAGGTCTCACCTCCACTGCACCTCACCAGGCAAAGAGCACTGGCCAAGGACTCCAGTGCAACCACCCTACCTCTGTTTGAGCACTTGGGCCAGTCACAGTTCTGCATTTCTCTGGGATAGAGCCCCCAGAGGTACTAGATAGGCCACAGCCTCTGCCACTGCTGCAGCCTCCACTCCTACTCCGCTTGTTGGAGAGAGAGCAAAGAGCCCAAGAACTGTCATGGGGCTCCAGCACACTGAAGCTTCCATACAGAAAAACAACTAGGCTGTTTTCCATGTGGGTCCCTGCCCCTTCTACTTCTCACTGGGCAAGGCCTCCTGGCCTGAACTCCCACGGGAACCACACTACCCACACCTGAACACTTCAATCAGTGGCAGCTTTGTATTTATGTGGGGTGAAATTCTAAGAGACAGCCAACAGGCTCTCTGTTAAGTGGTACTTGAAGTAGTACTTGCCCTTGCTGCCTTTGAGCTGGGGAATAAGCAAAGACCCTGATTACTTTACTCACAACTCCAGCACACTACAGTCACCATGCAAAGAGACAAGTCTCTCTTCCCTGTGAGCCTCTGACCCCCTGCTTTTCACCAGGCAAGGCTGCCAGCTTGGGCCTGCAGTACAGACACCCCACCTCCAGCTAAACATTCCCATTGGCAGCAGCTTTGTGTTTCTCTGACATGAAGTTCCTAGAAACAACTGACAGCCTCATCAGGGGTATTGGCCTGAAGGTTTCTTTTTTGGTTGTGTCTCTGCCCGGTTTTGGTATCAGGATGATGCTGGCCTCATAAAATGAGTTAGGGAGAAGTTCCTCCTTTTCATGTGTTTGGAATAGTTTCAAAAGGAAAGGTACCAGCTCCTCTTTGTACCTCTGGTATAATTTGGCTGTGAATTAGTCTTGTCCTGAGCTTTTTTGGTTGGTAGGTTACTAATTGGTGCCTCAATTTCAGAACTTTTTATTGATCTATTCAAGGATTTGACTTTTTCCTGATTTCTTGCTGGGAGGGTGTATGTGTTCAGGAATTTATCCATTTCTTCTAGATTTTCGAGTTTATTCACATAGAGGTGTTTATAGTATTCTCTGATGGTAGTTTGTATTTCTGTTGGGTCAGTGGTGATAACAGCCATTATCACTTTTATTGTGTCTATTTGATTCTTCTCTCATTTCTTCTTTATTCATCTAGCTAGCAGTCTATTTTTTTTTTTTTTTTTTTTTTTTTTTTTTTTTTTTTTTTTTTTTTCCTTTTTTTTTTTTTTTCTCTAGCTAGCAGTTTTTTTTTTTTTTTTTTTTTTTTTTTTTTGAG
>NW_016868777.1:0-1060 GCF_001698545.2 Rhinopithecus bieti | reverse complement strand
CACATGGTTCATACCAATAAACAAAATAGCTGTAATCACATTAAAAGAACTTTAAGGGATCTAACACTAGAAATACCATTTGACCCAGCAATCCCATTACTGGGTATATACCCTAAGGATTATAAATCATTCTACCATAAAGACACATGCACACGTATGTTTATTGCGGCACTGTTCACAATAGAAAAGACTTGGAACCAACCCAAATGCCCATCAATAATAAACTGGATAAAGAAAATGTGGCACATATACACCACGGAATACTGTGCAGCCATAAAAAAGGATGAGTTCCTGTCCTTTGCAGGGACATGGATGAAGCTGGAAAACCATCATTCTCAGGAAACTAACACAAAAACAGAAAACCAAACACTGCATGTTCTCACTCATAAGTGGGAGTTGAACAATGAGAACACACGGACACAGGGAGGGGAATATCACACACCAGGGCCTGTCAGGGGGTGGTGGATTAGGGGCGGGAGAGCAGTAGGACAAATACTGAATGTAGATGATGGGTTGATGGATGCAGCAAACCACCACAGCACGTGTATACCTATGTAACAAACCTGCACGTTCTGCACGTGTACCCTAGAACTTAAAGTATATTTTTAAAAAATACCATTCTTACCTGTCAGACTGGCAAATGTCAAAAAAGAAACATGGTAGGCAATACTGCACACTTTCCCAATGACTACTGAACATTTCATTTTAAATCTTAGCCAATGCAATTAGAAAAATATATGGGTCAAGGTGTATATAAATTATTAGGGAAGCAAAGAAGAGGTCCTGCTTTGATCATGATATGATAGACCACCTGCAAACATGGAAAGAATCAATGAATAAAATTAGATTTATAAGAGTTCTGAAAGATAAACCACGACATGTAAACAGGCATTGGAGCTCTAAAATTTGTTTTTAGGAGGGAGTTAAATTAGTTGACCTCTATCAAGGATAATTTTCCTGCCTTCCCTCATTTATATATTTTATATATTATATATATGTATGTATACATGTTTTTATAAGATATGCATTGAAGTTCTGTCTACTGTAGCAAAAAATTAGA
>NW_016868776.1:0-2010 GCF_001698545.2 Rhinopithecus bieti | reverse complement strand
CACCACGCTCGGCTAATTTTTGTATTTTAGTAGAGACGGGGTTTCTCCATGTTATCTAGGCTGGTCTCACCTCAGGTGATCCACCGGCCTCGGCCTCCTAAAGTGCTGGGATTACAGGCGTGAGCCACCGTGCCCAGCCCAGATGAATCTTTGATTAAGCTGTAAACTTACGATTTGGGCACTTGATATGTGCATATGTTAAACTTAAAAGAGGGGAGTGGGAGACTCTGACAGAACAGAGCTAGGTGCTGAGAGGAAGCTGGAAGCCCAGGTAAGAGATTTTATTTTATTTCAATATTTCCTCCACTCAAATTCCTTGTACTCCATCCACTTTGCAAGGAAGACTTGCATGAGCTCTTGTCCTCAGGGAGTTTACAGTGCAGTGTCTTCAGATGCAGAGAGTCTTTCCAGATTTTCCTGGAGGGAGCCTTGAAGAATGAGCAGCATTCAAAAGGCTATTGTTGGCCGATTGTGGTGGCTCACTTTTGTGATCCCAGCACTTTGGCAGGCTGGGGCGGGAGGATCTCTGAGCCAAGGAGTTCAAGACCAGGCTGGGCAACAGGGTGAGACCCTGTCTCTACAAAACAATAAAAAAATTAGCCAGGTATGGTGTTGTGAACGTCTGGTCCTAGCTGCTCGTGAGGCTGAGGTGGGAGGATCACTTGGGTCCGGGAGGTCAAGGCTACAGTGAGCTGTGATCATGGCATTGCACTCCAGCTTAGGTAACAGAGTGAGACCTTGTCTTAAAAAAAAAAAAAAAAAAAAAAAGCCAGTAGTTACTAAAAACTTGGCATGTCCAGTTGGTGTTGAAGTCGTATTGCAGTTCACTCCTCCCCTCTCTTGCTGATGGGCTTTTGGGTCGGCCCTGGTTTTTTGTTACTGCGAATAGCGGCTGCCATAAGACGTCCTCGGGGTTGAAAGTCACCCAGACAGGAGCCTGTCCGAGTTGCAAGCTAAAAGCAGAAACCCTTTCTTGGTGGTGATCCAATTGCTCCCTGGGGTTGGTGTTAGCTGGAAAGGGTAAGCCTTTAAGTCTGGTTAGAATTTTGATCCCTTGTTAATAGGCAGGCAGGCAGTTTGCAGGACGTGGAGGAGCGAAAGGGCAAGTGGAAGTACATAAGTGGTTATGTTATCAGGGAAGTCACTTCTTTTGTGCCATATTATCTGGAAAGTGCCACTATCCCCACTGCCTTGAGGTTTTTATTTTTATTTTATTTTATTTTTTGAGACGGAGTCTCGTTCAGTCCCCAAGGCTGGAGTGCAGTGGCGCGAGATCGGCTTACTGCGAGCTCCACCTCCCGGGTTCACACCATTCTCCTGCCTCAGCCTCCTGAGTAGCTGGGACTACAGGTGCCTGCCACCACGCCCGGCTAATTTTTTGTATTTTTAGTAGAGACAGGGTTTCACCATAGTCTCGATCTCCTGACCTTGTGATCCGCCCGTCTCGGCCTCCCAAAATGCTGGGATTACAGGCGTGAGCCACCGCGCCCGGCCTTGAGGTTTTTAAACCTGAGGATAGGAGGCCTTGTGTGAGCGGCTGTTGGATCGTCTGGCCCTAAGTGAGAGCTGGGTGTGATATGAGCCAGAAGCCTCTGTCCTGGAACCCATCTGTGCGTGTGCTCTAGGCAGCCTCTCTACAGAGTCTTGGGCGAGTCTCCTCCTGCTTCCTTTGCATCTCTGACAGGGAGCTTTAAGAAGACACCTGTAGCCATGCGCCTTGGCTCACACCTGTAATCCCAGCACTTTGGGAGGCCGAGGTGGGCGGATCACCTGAGGTCAGGAGTTTGAGACCAGCTTGACCAACATGGAGAAACACCGCCTCTACTAAAAATAAAAAATTTAGCCGGGTGTGGTGGCATATACCTGTAATCCCAGCTACTTGGGAGGCTGAGGCAGGAGAATCACTTGAACCTGGGAGGCGGAGGTTGCAGTGAGCTGAGATCATGCCATTGCACTTCAGCCTGGGCAACTAGAGCAAAACTCCTTCTCAAAAAAATAAAGAAGAGGCCG
>NW_016868775.1:0-1061 GCF_001698545.2 Rhinopithecus bieti | reverse complement strand
AAAAAAAAAAAAGAAATTAACTGATGTACTTAACATCCATAATTTATTCAGAGTTTCTCGCTCATCCTGAACCCAATTTACCTTCCCAGAAGTAACCACCTTCATGATCTGGGTATATGTCCTTTCAGTTGGTCAAATTATTCACACACATGCACGCACACACACACACACATATATGTACACACACACACATACTGACCTATATATATATTTATTTTTGTTTTTAGAGATGTGATCTCACTCTGTTGCCCAGGCTGGAGTGCAGTGGCATGATTATAGTTCACTGCAGCCTCAAACTCCTGGGCTCAAGTGATCCTCCTACCTCAGTCCCCCAAGTAGCTAGAACTACAGGCACACATCACCACACCCAATTTATTTAAATTTTTTTTTTTTGTAGAGGTAGGGTCTTGCTATATTGCCCAGGCTGATCTTGAACTCCTGGTCTCAAGCAATTCTCCTATCTTGGCCTCCCAAAGTGCTGGGTTTATAGGTGTGAGCCACTGTACCTGGCCTCAAATTATGTTTTTAAGTATGTTAGGGGTGCTATTGTTTCAAAGAATTTTGCAAAAATTTCTTGTATAGAATAAAAGAGTCGAAGCCTAGTGTGGTGGTTCATGTCTGAAATCCCAGCACTTTGGGAGGCTGAGATGGGTAGACTGCTTGAGCTCAGGAGTTTGAGACCAGTCTGGGCAATGTGGCAAAACCCTGTCTGTACAAAAAAATACAAAAATCTGCTGGGCGTGATGGCACGTGGCTGTAGTCTCAGCCACCCGGTTGGGAGAGGGCGTGGGGCAGTGAGGTAGGAGGATGGCTTGAGCTCAGGAGGTAGAGGTTGCAGTGAGCTGAAATCATATTGCTGTACTTCAGCCTGGCCTGGGTGACAGAGTGAAGCCCTGTCTCCAAAATTAAATAAATTAATTTGAAAATAAATAAAATAGGCCGGGCGTGGTGGCTCAAGCCTGTAATCCCAGCACTTTGGGAGGCCAAGACGGGCGGATCACAAGGTCAGGAGATGGAGACCATCCTGGCTAACACGATGAAACCCCGTCTCTACTAAAAAA
>NW_016868774.1:0-212 GCF_001698545.2 Rhinopithecus bieti | reverse complement strand
CCATGTGGGCTTGTTTGTTTCATACGAATTTTAGAAGTGTTTTTTCTAATTCTGTGAAGAATGATGGTGGTATTTTGATGAGGATTGCACTGAATTTGTAGATTGCTTTTGGCAATATGCTCATTTTCACAATATTGATTCTACCCATCCATGAGCATGGGCTGTTTTTCCATTTGTTTGTGTTGTCTGTGATTTATTTCAGCAGTGTTTTG
>NW_016868773.1:0-634 GCF_001698545.2 Rhinopithecus bieti | reverse complement strand
AACCAAAATAGCATGATACTGGTACCAAAACACATATATAAACCAATGGAACAGAACAGAGTCCTCAGAAATTATGCCACAGATCTACCACCATCTGATCTTTGACAAACCTGACAAAAACAAGCAATGGGGAAAGGATTCTCTGTTTAATAAATGGTGTTGGGAAAACTGGCTAGCCATATGCAGAAAACTGAAACTGGACCCCTTCCTTAACACCTTATATAAAAATTAATTCAAGATGGATTAAAGACTTAAACATAAGACCTAGAACCACAAAAACCCTAGAAGAAAACCTAGGCAGTACCATTCAGGACCTAGGCATGGGCAAAGACTTCATGACTAAAACACCAAAAGCAATGGCAACAAAAGACAAAATTGACAAATGGGATCTAATTAAACTAAAGAGCTTCTGCACAGCAAAAGAAACTATCATCGGAGTGAACAGACAACCTACAGAATGGGAGAAGATTTTTGCAATCTATCTATCTGACAAAAGGTTAATATCTAGAATCCACAAGGAACGCAAACAAATTTATAAGAACAAAACAAACAACCCCATCAAAAAATGGGTGAAATATATGAAGGGACACTTCTCAAAAGAAGACATTTATGTGGCCAACAAACATGAAAAACA
>NW_016868772.1:0-633 GCF_001698545.2 Rhinopithecus bieti | reverse complement strand
AAAAAGGAAAAGAAAAAAAAAAAAAAGAAATGCACTGCCGTAAAGAAATCTGAGACCTGAAACAAGCTTGGGTAGCATCGTAAGGTGAATGGTTGGTTTTCATTCTCTCTGATTTCTGAGTTGTCACTGCTGGTGTAGACTTCATCCTGCAACTTTGTGCAACTGGCAATGCTGAATATAAACCAAAGCCATGTGTTGGTGTCTTTTTGCCAAACGACTCCAGCAAATAGTCCTATTATTCCCTTAGGTAACCAACTTGTGCCAAGGATTTCTATTAGTCGCCGTACCACGGCCTCAGAGTCACAGCTTTGTGACATTAGGGGACAATCTCCAGCTTTATGTTTTAGAAGACGGTTTGTTTTTTGATATATATTTTTAATATGCCCAGTTTAAAGATAACTCGGGGCAAGTAACACACTAAAAGGGCCTTTAAAATTGTTTTCTTGCTGATATTTTGAGATGCATCTGTTGCAAAATATGTCAATGTTAGAAATCAAGCTCCTTCATATAGGGATAGATCATTTGAAATAGATTTCTCTCAAGAATAATCCAATTCCTTACTTTTTAGTGTTTGCATAAATTCACTCCAGAAGTCATCCACAGTACTTTTAAAACATTGTGCTTTGAAAAATC
>NW_016868771.1:0-826 GCF_001698545.2 Rhinopithecus bieti | reverse complement strand
AAAAAAAATCTTGAACAGTTTAGGTGTTGCTTCTTATGGATGAGCAAAGAAAGTGGTTTCTTGAGATGGAATTTCCTCCTGTTGAGGATGCTGTGAACATTATTGAGATGACACAACAAAGGATTTAAATATAACATAACCTTCGTTAATAAAGCAGCAACAGGGTTTGAGAGCATTTACTCTCATTTTGAAAGAAGTTCTATGGATAAAATGCTATGAGACAGCATCTTATGCTACAGAGAAATCTTTCCTGAATGGAAGAGTCAATTGATGCAACAAACCTCACTATTACTTTAAGAAATTGTCACAGCCGTTCCAACCTTCAGCAACCACCATCCTGGTTAGCAGCCATCAACACTGATACAAGACCCTCCACCAACAAAAAGATGACAACTTGCTGAAGGTTTGGATGATTGGTAGCCTTTTTTAGCAAGAAGACTTTTTCTTTCTTTTGCAATAAGATATTTTAAAATGAAGGTATGTACACTGCTTTTTTAGGTGTAGTGGTATTGCATACTTAATATAATACAATGTGATATAAACATAACTTTTTTTGTTTGTTCATTTGTTTTAATGTGCTTTCTATACACACATATCTCTTAACATATCTCTTAAGTTTCCTGAGCCCTATTTCCATCCAGATTGCTGTCCTAATCCCTTCTGATAGAAAAATTCTAGAGGTACTTCGGGGTAGACTGCATGCTGTGAAGACAAAAATATATTTATTTTTTAAACTTACTTTAAGTTCTGGGATACATGTGCAGAATGTGCAGGTTTGTTACATAGGTACACATGTGCCATGGTGGTTTGCTGCACTATCAACCTG
>NW_016868770.1:0-1055 GCF_001698545.2 Rhinopithecus bieti | reverse complement strand
TGAAAACTAAAAGAAAATATTACCCTAGCATTTATTTTCATAGCTTTACTCTAGTGACTATGAGTGATTTGTTCAAAAAATTTTATGTATGTTTCCAGGTTTCCAAAGGTCAAAAAAAAAAAAATTTCACACAGACACAAAATACTTTTATCTGTTTCGTGTTAAAGGATTATTTTATAAACATCTGTGTACAATCTAATCTAACATACAGTTATTTCTTTATGAAGCTGCTATGAATAGTAATTTTCACCTCTATTACTATGTTCTCACAGAGATTCTTCTCCACTTAGATCACTTACTACACATTCTTACAATGGCTTGGCAAACTAATTGTCTGTCCAGAAAAATGTAATCTCCTTGAAGGCAGAGTCCATAACTGGTTCTCTCAATAAGTAAGTTATATAAAAGAAAAGCAATGAATATGTTAATTCAAAGGGAATATATATGACATTTGCAAAATATATCATATCCCTCCCAAAAAAAATTGTTTAGAATTCTTCAAGGTCAGATTTGTGATACAGAAATTCTATAGTGATTTTAAATGTAGCAGTAGAAGGCTAATGTTTCTAAACCATTTACAGCTCTAAGATGCTATCATAATAGACTTTGTTTTGGTTTTTTTTTTTGGTTTTTTTTTTTTTTTTTTTTTTTTTTTTCTTTTGAGACTCAGTCTCGCTCTGTTGCCCAGGCTGGAGTGCAGTGGCATGATCTTGGCTCACTGTAACCTCTGCCTCCCGAGTTCAAGTTATTCTCCAAGCTCAGCCTTCCAAATAGCTGGGATTACAGGCGCCCACCACCACGCCTGGCTAATTTTTGTATTTTTAGTAGAGATGGAGTTTCACCATGTTGGCCAGGCTGGTCTCAAAATCAAGTGATCCGTCCACCTCAGCCTCCCAAAGGGCTGAGATTACAGGCGTGTGCGCCATGCCCGGCCCAGACTCTTTAACTCCTAACCTATTATTTATTTAACTAAAACTTCAAAATTTTCATTCTTGGAATTCCAGGAATGAAAATCACTTCTGGTATTAGAGAAGACATATATATATATAATATAT
>NW_016868769.1:0-244 GCF_001698545.2 Rhinopithecus bieti | reverse complement strand
GGTTTTGGGATTTTTTTTTTTTTTTTTTTTTTTTTTTTTTGAGACAGAGTTTCGCTCTTTTTGCCCAGGCTGGGGTGCAATGGAGCGATCTCGGCTCACTGCAACCTCTGCCTCCTGGGTTCAAGCGATTCTACTGCCTCACAGCCTCCCGAGTAGCTGGGATTACAGGCATGCGCCACCACGCCCAGGTTTCTCCATGTTGGTCAGGCTGGTCTCGGACTACTGACCTCAGGTGATCCGCCCA
>NW_016868768.1:0-818 GCF_001698545.2 Rhinopithecus bieti | reverse complement strand
TAACAGTGTAACTCTGTGAGATGAATTCACACATCAGAAAAAAGGTTTCTCAGAAAGCTTATTTCTAGTTTTATCTGAGCATATTTCTTTTGTCACCATAGGCTTCAAGGAGATTAAAACTATCCCGTCTCAGATTCCCGAAAACAGTGCTATAAAATTGATCCATGAATACAATCATGTAACTCTGTGAGATGAATTAACACAACATAAAGCAGTTTCTCAATATGCTTCTTTCTCGTTTTATATGAGGATATTTCCTTTGTCACCATAAGCTTCAATGCGCTTGGAAATGTCCCATTGCAGAATCCAAGAAAAGAGTGTTAGCAATGTAGTAAATGAAAAGAACAGTGTAACTCCATGAGATGAATTTGCACGTCACAAAGCAGATTCTCAGAAACCTTCTTTTGGTTTTATCTGAGGATATTTCCTTTTACACCATAGTCCTCAACTCTCTCCCAAATATCCCTTTGCAGATTCCACAAAACAATATTAGAAAACTGCTGTCTGAAAAGAAGTGTGTAACACTCTTAGATGAGTTCACACAACACAAAGCAGTTTCTCAAAAGCTTCTTTCTAGTTTTATCTGTTGATGCTTCCTTTTCAAGGTAGGCCTCAAGGCGCTCCCAAATATCCCTTTGCAGTTTCCATGAAAACAGTGTTAGTAAACTCCTCCATGAAAAGAAAGCTGTGACTCCATGAGATCAATTCACACATCACGAAGAACTTTTGCAGAAATCTTCCTTCTAGTTTCTAACTGAGAATATTTTCTTTGTCTCCATAGGCTTCACTGCGATCCAAAATATCCTTTCTCAGATTCC
>NW_016868767.1:0-633 GCF_001698545.2 Rhinopithecus bieti | reverse complement strand
AAAAAAAAAAAGACCCTAAAGATTCAACTAATGAAATAGCATGTTTGGGAAGTACTAATTGGTTCATAGATCTCTTAGGAAAGGACTAACAATTTCAAAGGATAACCTGGGATTATGTATATAGAGACTTCTACTGTTCATGTCCCCTTTTTGCACCAACTCACACCAAACATTTTATCTGCCCTCTTTGAAAATATATCTTGAGGGCAAAAAAGGCCAGTACAGATCAAGAAACTGCATACCAAAAGAAATGATTGGAGAATAAGCATCAATCAAGTATAACCAGCAGATAATTGACTCATAGTCAATACAGAATGATAAAGTCCATCTTAGCAAACAGATTCAGAAAATATTACTATCACTGATAATATGCTGAAGGAAACTATCCACTCTCTATAATGAAGGCAATATTATGTTTGTTAAAATCAACATTTTCATTTATTTTTAATTGATGAATTTTCAAAGAACATTTTGAATGCTTTCTTATCCTGTCCTCTCCTCACTGGAGTGTCAACTTTCAGTCTTTGGCATTTTTTTGTTTGTTACTAATAAAATTCTTATACTAGAGCTGTATGTGTATTTTTTTATTTTTAATTTTTTTTTTATTATACTTTAAGTTCTAGGGTACATGTG
>NW_016868766.1:0-1213 GCF_001698545.2 Rhinopithecus bieti | reverse complement strand
TTACCTTTAAAATGGTTAACAGATAAGCCAATTTGGATAGAACAATGGCCGCTGAGTAAAGAGAAACTGGAGGCTTTAGAGGACTTAAAATTGGCCTTTAATAGTTATAGATTTAAAAGACTGTTTTTTTACTATCCCCTTAGCTGAGCAAGACTGTGAACGGTTTGCATTTACAATTCCTACAGTAAATAACCTGCAGCCTGCTAAGTGTTTTCATTGTTTTACAGATGGGTCTAGTAATGGTAAAGCTTCTTATTTTGGCTAGAAAAGTAAAGTTTTCCAGACGCCCTATACTTCAGCTTAGAAAGCGGAGCTTGTAGCTGTAATTGAGGTATTGACTGCTTTTCATATGCCTATTAATGTGATTTCTGATTCTTTATACGTGGTTCATTCCACACAGTTAATTGAAAATGCTCAGTTATGATTTCATACAGATGAACAACTGATGACAAAAAACAGGGAGAAACAGGGATTACGGGACAGCCCATATACAACTGAATCTAGCATTATCAACTATACATTTTTTGAGCCTGCCCAAAGGCCAGATGTTATCAGCAGGTGAACAGCATCTACAGAAACCAGCTATGATACTGGTGATCACCATCACCAGTACTATGATACTGGTGATCACCATTGCCGTGAGTATTCCTTAAAGAAGGGCTGACACAGAGAACATTATACTTATTAGGCATATTTATCAATTTTGGCTGGCAATAATGCCTGGATGTAATCACTCTATGACACAGTTACACCCGCTTTCTGATCTCAGTATTTACCATAATAAATCTGCTCCTATAATTGAGGCATACCACCCTCAAAAACCTATTTGTAAACAAAATAGAACCTGTCAGAAAAAATGAACATACTTGTTTAGGAAGATTGCATTGCAGAACAGGCAGAGGTGCTGCACAACGACTCCTATGGAATCATTATTAATTGGTCCCCTAAGGGGATGTTTAGCTTAAATTGCACCTCTCAGTCTGCGTGCCATGGCCACACTATGTTCAGCTGGTCTGAACAAAATGGTCAGATGGTAAAAAAGGCAAGAAGTGCAGCAAGAGTTCCTACTATCTGAAACCATGGCAGTATAGTGGCACCTCAACCTCAAATGATGACCCGCTCTAGGAGCTTAACAGAAGGATTTGCAGAAACTATTAATAGCTCTTCATAATGAAGGGGTGGCCTGCCCCTCCACACCTGTGGGTGCTTCTCG
>NW_016868765.1:0-1213 GCF_001698545.2 Rhinopithecus bieti | reverse complement strand
TCCCTCACATGTCAAATAAATAAACTAAAGTTAAGAATTCAGTTAAGTAAAAAGATTGGTTAAGAATTTATTTCCTTGGGCTTTTCAAAATAAAATCCCATTATAATTGCATGGAAAATGTTTTCCAATTTATTTTGGCTTCTGGGGACTCTGAAATTTTACAATTCAGTAGATGTTTCTGTCGGTTTCTTTCTGAAGAAGAGTGGAATTTTAGTTTCTGAAATATGAAGTGGGAACACTGCATCCTAATTTCAGTGTGTTCAGTTATACACGTTTCTGAGTCTAAATTTATTCTTTAAAAAATAAAGATAATTATCCCTGACCTGCCTATCTGACAAGATGTTGTACAGGTCAAACATGAAAACGTATGTGAAAGGATATTAAAATTTGTAAACTTCTAGATAAACATGTAACACATACTTAGGCGTTTGTTCTTATAAAATCAGTTTCAACACAGATGACATAAATTATCAAACTACTTTGATTTCATTGAGTTTATAGCTTTCCCCCTCTAGTATAAACGTGCTGATTACTTATGACATTCATAGGTTGTTTTCATAGCCACAATATATCAAAAGAAAATTGACTAGAATATGAAACACCCATGCTAATAATAGTACCGAACAGACAACTGATTTGAAAACAGATTGTGTCTTTCTTCTTATCATCACATTGGTGTCAGTTTCATTATTTCTATAATGTCTCCTCTAGTGGACAAGAGACTGGAAATGGTTCATAAAGATATGATCTTACTCCTTCAGATGATTTTATAATTTTGTCTACTAAAATCTTTTATCTTATCAAAGCTTAGGCTCTTGCATTGTGTGAAAAAGATGAGGTTCTTTCAATGGCTATTTTTATATTGACTTAGTAAATCATTTCAATTTTAAATATTGTATGACAATGGCCTCATAATTTTCAACCATAACAATCATAGGAAATAATATATTTGGATATTTTGCATATTTTTATGATAGTATATCTATTCCTAATAACTGATATGAAAAATAGATATTTTGTGCTTTTAATGAAGTAATATGAGAAGTGATAAATAATGACATTCTATAAATTTTCTCATATTATTCTAATAGTTATGCATAATGGTTTAAGACTCCTATACTTTGCTTTGTTATGTAGTTTTTAGTTATCTTCAGAAGTATAAATAATCTATTACTAGTTTATAATTCATTGAAATACAGTTAAATCCTCTTTA
>NW_016868764.1:0-817 GCF_001698545.2 Rhinopithecus bieti | reverse complement strand
CTTTTCATGCAGCAGTTTTCTAACACCGTTTTCATGAAATCTGCAATGGGATATTTGGGGCAAATTGAGGCCTATGTTGAAAAGGAAATAACCTCAGGTATTAAGTAGAAAGTAGGATTCTGAGAAACTGCTTTGTGATGTATGAACTCATACAACAGAGTTAAAATGTTCCTTTCATTGAGAAGTTCCATTTTCGTGGAATCTCCAAAGGGATATTTAGTAGCGCATTGAGGCCTATTGTGAAAAAGCAAATATCCTCAGGTAATAAATAGAAAGAAGCTTACTGAGAAACTGCTTTGTGATGTGTGAATTCATTTCACAGAGTTAAAATGTTCCTTTCATGGAAAAGTTTGCTAACAGTTTTCTTGGGGTCTGCAAAGGGATATTTCGGAGTGCATTGAAGCTTATGGGACAAAGGAACCACCCTTAGACAAAAACTAGAAAGAATCTTTCTGAGAAACTGCTTTGTGATTCACGAATTCATCTCACAGAGTTACACAAATCTTCTCATGGAACAGTTTATTAGCATCGTTTTTGGGGAATCTGAGAAGGGATATTTTGGATCAGATTGAAGCCTACAGTGACAAAGGGAGTATCCCCAGATTAAACTAGAACGAAGCTTTGTGAGAAAGTCCTTTGTGATTCGTGAATTCATCTCACAGAGTTACCCCTTTCTTTTCATGGAGCAGTTTGCTAACACTGTTTTCATGGAATCTGCAAAGGGATATTTGGGAGTGCATTGAGACCTATGATGAAAAGGAAATATCTTCAGATAAAACTAGAAAGAATCTTTCTGAGAAACTGCTTTGTGGTGTGT
>NW_016868762.1:0-209 GCF_001698545.2 Rhinopithecus bieti | reverse complement strand
AAATATCCTCAGAGAAAAAAAGAAAGAAGTTTTCCAAGAAATTTCTTTGTGATGGGTGAATTCATCACAGAGTTACACCTTTGTTTTCTTTGAGAAGTTTGGTAGCACTGTTTTATGGAATCTACAAAGGGATATTCGGGAGCTCCTAGAGGCCTACAGTGAAAAGGAAATAATTTCCTTAAAAAACTGGAGAGAAGCTTGTGAGAAAT
>NW_016868761.1:0-839 GCF_001698545.2 Rhinopithecus bieti | reverse complement strand
CATTGCTTTTTTCTAGGCAACCACCTTCAAACTTAACACTTCTAGCTTTTCTTGTATTTACTTTTCTATTTCCAAAAGCATTGCTAGACTCTCATTTATTGATTTTCCAGTTTCGATATTATCTGAAAGGTTGGGATGTAGCACCCTTGCATCACTTCCTGTACATACATTTGTCCCCTCACTTTTCATCCCAATTTAGTGTTAACATATTTGGATTAAGTCCATATTCTGTGTTTTCATTATTATGGCTGTAAATCTTGATGGCTGAACTAAGTGTTGTAATAAGATGGCTTTTTTTTTTTTTTTTTTTTTAGTGTCTTAATCTGTTGCTCCAGTTAGAGTGCAGTGGTGCAGTCTCGGCTCACTGCAGCCTCTGCCTCCCAGGTTCAAGTGATTCTCATGCCTCAGCCTCCCAAGTAGCTGGGATTACAGGCACCTGCCACCCCACCCAGCTAATGTTTGTATTTTTAGTAGAGACAGGGTTCCCATGTTGGCCAGGCTGGTCTTGAACTCCTGACTTCAAGTGATTCACCACCTTGGCCTCTGAAAGTGCTGGGATTACAGGTGTGAGCCACCACACCCCATCTAGATGGCATTTCTTTTTAAGAACAAGTTTTTTATGTGCTTGGTTTTCATTGCTTCTCCAGGCCTTCCAGATCCTTTAACAGTTTTATAAGATGTCTCTTAATCCAGTTTTTCCAAAGGTAATCCCTACCAGATAATACAGCAGTTCCCTTCTTTCCTGGACCTTCCTCCCAACTTCCCTCTGTCCTCCAGTTTAGACTAGATGCTTTCTAGGCCTGCCCCAAAATATTCATGGAGGGTCTTCCTGCTTCTTG
>NW_016868760.1:0-1129 GCF_001698545.2 Rhinopithecus bieti | reverse complement strand
ACATCTACATATCTAATGTATAATTTTACATATGTGTATGTGTATACATATGTACATATGTATATATATATATATTATATATTATATATATGTGGGTATATATATACACAGACTTGCAATCATGTAACAAGCCTTGTAATCATATAACTTTGAGCCTCATACATAAATCACGAATAGCACTAGGTCCTTTTTTAGATCTGAAAAATTTTCTTTCACACTGATAGTCTTAGTACTTTGGGTAGCCAAGGCAGGCAGATTACTTGATTTCAGGACATCAAAACCAGCCTGAGCAATGTGGTGATATCGGTTAAGATGCAAAAATTTAGCTGATTGTAATGGTCTGCACCCACAGTCCCTGCTACCTGGGACATTGTGGTGAAAATATCTGCAGTGCTGTGATTGTGTTGCTCTACTTCAACCTAAGCAATGAAGACAAGCGCTGTCCCTCCCCACCTTTACACACACATAAAGGATAATGTCATCTTGATTTTGTTCCCTTTGTTGGATTCATTTTTTCAAGTCTTAATTTGTGGCATGCATGTCAATAAAACACTGTCCCACAACTTTTTACTATATACTGTAGTAGAGAACTCTTTCTAGTTTCTAAAACAAGCTGCACCCTCTCATAAGAGTTTATTGTTCTTTCAAGAAGGTACTTCTTAGATATCTCAGAAGTAGAAACAACAAGGAATCTTCTGATTTCTGGACTGCCTTCTATTTCACTCACAGAAGCTCCCTTCTCTCCATTAACATATCACTTTAATTTCTTTTAAATGTTTCTAGTGCATGTATAATGCACTGACTCCCCGTTACATCTCTCAGGACAATGTTCTAGATTCCATAGTTAAACTGTTAACCTAGGGTTGTAAGTGTAATTTGAATATGTAATTCTTATTTACCTATTTCAATATTACAGTCCCACAGGTGACTAACTCTCCTTTTTCCATGGGTGCACAAGTTAGTTTCATTTCCTTGATCTACTCAAAATCTTTTTTTTCTGAAATCTCATCAACATTTCTGTTCTTGTTTATTCAAATTGCTATGATTTTCTCTCTTCCAAACTTTCACTCAATAATTTATGTGTGCATGCGTCTAAGTGTGATTATTTGCAAACAATTGGCACCAGGGA
>NW_016868759.1:0-719 GCF_001698545.2 Rhinopithecus bieti | reverse complement strand
CTTCAAAATGTAAACATTTGGTTTAAATTATGCAGGTCAGATATTAGATCTGCTAAATGCTTTAGGTCATAAACTGCTTCTTTGGCTTCTAAAAATTGTTCAATTTATTTTAGAGCATTAGATTCTAAATAAGGCCTGGGGACCTGCAAAATTAGCCATGCCCTCTAGCTATGCAAAGAAGGTTATAAAGAAGAGATATTTTATATAAGAAAGGATCTTGTATGGTAAATTTTTGTCCTACAGTAAAACAACTGTTTGTTTAAAAGAGGGATGTCTTGGAAAAGTCAGAATATCCAAATATGTCATGTATGGTCTGTGTAAGTCATGAAATGATTTGTGAAAGAATGTATGCAAGAAATGTTGTACAACTTAAAGATAATTAGGACTCCTAAATGCTTCATAAAATGCCACTATGACTCTTAACTGTACAGCTTGCCTGATTTACATGTAGGTAAGGCCTGGGCCACATGGAGTTAGATGCTGGAGAGAGTCAAACCATATCTACACTTTTGTCTGGGTCCTAGGCTCCACACCTAGTACATAATTAAAATTCTGAACTTACCAAGGTTTTCACCAAAATTAAAAGTTGCTAAGAATTAACATTGTAACATGTAATTGAGACTGCTAAAGAAAGACTTTTACATGCAATGTATGTTAAAAAAAATGAAATGTGTTTTTTGTGAAAGATCATTAGAAGGCATGGGAATGTGATTTTTTTT
>NW_016868758.1:0-720 GCF_001698545.2 Rhinopithecus bieti | reverse complement strand
GCTTTCCGGGGTGGGGGTGGGGACGCGGACGCTCCAACGCCTAGTCAATTTCCAAGCCCAGGCACTAGGGAGGCTGGGGCGGCCTCGCCCCTTCCTACCTCCCGGCCTCACACGCCCCTCTGGGGAGCGGGGAGGGGTTCGAGGGGAGCCGGGGTGGCGGCAGCGGCGGCGATCGCAGCCCAGACAAGCGTCTCGCGCCGGATCCCGAGAGAGCCGCGCGCTCCCCCGCCGCCACCTCCCCGCTCCCGTTCCCATCCACCCCGCAGGCAGCCGCCCCACACCCCTTCGGCCCTGGGGGCCTGGGCGCCCACCTGCCGCGATCCCTGCCCAGGCTGGGGGAAGGTGCCAGGCGGGAAGAAGGGGAGCACTCACCGCCGCTGCTGCCTCCGGGGGTGCACGGCCCCCCTTCCGGGGCTGCGCCTTCCCAGGCTCCAGGCAGGCGTGCGCCAGGCGTGGGGGGTGCCCCGTGGGCCCTGCAGCCTCCGCCTCGATTGGAGCCCAGCCTTAAATCCTCCACCGTGAAGAAGAAGGGTACTTCCAGAAAAAAAATCCGCCCCTCCCCAGACGAGATCCAAGTGATGGGCGGGGAGCATAGAAAATCCTTTTCTGCAGAGAGCGCGCAGCCGACGGGGCTGCACCCGGCCTCCACGGTCCGCTGCCGCCACAAAGCCGCGCCCCCGCCCCCCCCCGCCCCCCCAGCGCCCTATGGCCGGCCCGGGG
>NW_016868757.1:0-1125 GCF_001698545.2 Rhinopithecus bieti | reverse complement strand
AAGATGTTTAGATAATATTGCCCCAATAATTAATAAATGATAGAAAAGTAATGTATACAAATACCATTTTGCTACATAAATATATGAATATATTATTATCCAAATACAGATTTCATGTGTCTTATCTCTATATTCTTTTTTCTGTTTTCCAACACAAAATAATGTTTTTTATTTGAACTTGGTAAGATGTTGCAAATGATTACTGTTAGAAAAAAAACAATATGACGAATGACTTTTGTAACTTCTACATGGGTTTTAGATCAAATAGTCTTTGTAATATACTTAACATATCAGAAGGACTGGTTATGTCAAAATTACTTTCTGCTTCCTTCCTATTTCATTTTTGGAATTAAAGTTAAATACAATAAAGTGATCTGTTACTAGGACTTTTTCAAGTGAACAACCTATCGCAGTGCATTCCACATTTACTAAGGTTTTGCTTTTACCTTTGAGCAGTGGATTATTTTGATAAATTTGAGATAAATTGATATTTGTCTACACTTTTTAAAAACTAAATTCTGTAATTATTTTAATTGATCCATCAATTCATTCAAAATGCTGGATTTCATAGCTCTTGTTAGTCACAGCTTAACATGAGATAAATTCCTTATTGAAGGAAAATTAATGAAGTTGAGCAATGAATCATTGAAACCTGATCATTCGATATTTGTAGGAAAAAAAGAGTATTTAGAGTATTTAAAGATGTTTTTATTAAAACACACACACACAATTTGTTGATCTTACAAAATATTCTCTAAACGTTCATCTCTGCAAATAAACTATATCAAAGTATGTGCGAAGTATGGCATATTTAAGGGAGAAAAAGATGTATAAACCAGATGGTTGTAAAAGTGAGGCTTAGCAACAGTATTTAGAGACAGAATCCAGGAAACCTCAAAACATTTTCAAAATGAATGAGTGCACTTGTGAAAATTATTCCTTTTCAAATTCTCCCAACCATTTTCTCTAGCCACTGCCATTATCATATCTAGAGGCATTTTGGATGTTGACTACATAAAAATTAGTGATTTAATCTTGTATGATTCTAGAATACAAGCACAATAAGATTGTTTTTCACATTAAAATTTAGAGAAAAGAATGAACAATTTAGTAAACAGCCAGATT
>NW_016868756.1:4243-7462 GCF_001698545.2 Rhinopithecus bieti | reverse complement strand
TCTTGTTTTGAGATTTGGGCTTAGTTTTGTCTTACTTACATAGTTGCTTAAGGTGAAAAATTAGCTTACTCATCTGCAATTTTCAATGTAATGTATTCATTACATTTATAAATTTTATTGTTAGTACTGTTTTTGCTACAACATACTGATTTTATTTTGTTGTATTCTTGTTTTCATTTATTTAAGGTGTTTCTTATATCCTTGTTAATATTTTATTTGATAAATCTAGAGTATGTTGTTTAATTTTCACATATTTGTGAACTTTCTAGTTTTTCTTCTACTATTGATTTCTAGTTTCATCCTGGAATAATTGGAAAACAAACTCTGTATCACTTTAATCTTATATATTTTATTATGATTTTGTTAGTCCGATATATGGTCTATGAAATAGAATGTTGCATTTAATGTTTTAAAATGTGTATTATGTTATTGCTGAGTAGAGTATTTTGTGTGTGTCTGTTAAGTCTAACAGTTATATTGTAAGTTTAGTTTATTTATTTATTTTTATTTATTTATTGGCTGAATGTTTTTTCCACGGCTGAATGTGGATGTCAGTGTCTCCAACTCTTACTGTAGGATTGTGTGTTTCTCTTTTCAGTTCTGTCAATTTTTGCTTTATATTTTAGAGTTTGCCTTGTTTGGTGCATGTTTGTTTTTAATGGTTAAATTTTCTTGGTAATCTAATGTTCTTATCAATGTATAATGCCTTTCTTATGTTCTTGTGTCTTGTAACAGTTTTTGACTTAAAGCCTATTTTATGTGATATTTGTATAGCCACCCCAGATTTTTTTGGTTACTATTGTCTGAAATATGCCTCATCAATCTTTTAGTTTTAACCTATCTGCACTTTTATAGCTATAGTGAGCCTTTCCTAGGGAGTATATAGTTGAATCATATTATTTTTAATTCATTCTCCTAATCTCTGACTTTTCACTTAAGAGCTGGATCCACTACTAATGAATATAATTACCAATGGGAAATAACTTATTTCTGCCATTTAGATGTGTGTTTATTGTGTTTTACGGTCTTTTGGTTCTTAATTACCTCTATTACTGCTGTCTTTTACATCTAGTTAATTATTTTGTAATTATTTATTTGATTACAGTCTCATTTTTTAATAAATATTTGACAGATATTTCATTTGTGGTAACCGTGGTGATTACATGTAACATCCTAAGTTTAAAACAAATTAATTTCAATCTATACAAGCTTAATTTGAGTCATTTACAAGAAA
The DNA here is from genome assembly GCF_001698545.2 of Rhinopithecus bieti. Lineage (NCBI taxonomy): Eukaryota > Metazoa > Chordata > Mammalia > Primates > Cercopithecidae > Rhinopithecus > Rhinopithecus bieti. The sequence continues at coordinate 6,228 of NW_016868756.1, read as the reverse complement.
CTCTCCTATTGCATAGTGTCATTGCTACCAACACATTTGTGATATTGATATCACAAGTTACAGTTGTATGTATATTGTGTACACATTAAAATAGTTTTATAATTATTTTATACATCTGTTTTCTTTCTCTTTTTTTTTGCTTTAAACAGGTGTATCTTTTTTAAAAAAATTATTATTATTATACTTTAAGTTCTAGGGTACAGCAGCTGACCAGCACCGATTGTCTGGCACTCCCTAGTGAGATGAACCCAGTACCTCAGTTGAAAATGCAGAAATCACCTGTCTTCTGTATCGCTGGCACTGGGAGCTGGAGACTGGAGCTGTTCCTATTCGGCCATCTTCGCATCTTATCCATTTGTTTTCTAAATATTGTATAAAATAAAAAATGGAGTTACAAAGCAAATTAAAATAATACTGGCTTTCATATTTGGCCAAGTATTTACCTTTGAGATTTGTATATCTTCATGTGACTTTGAGTTAGTCTCTATCTTCCTTTAATTTCAAGGTGAAAAAAATATCATGAAAACTTCTTACAGCACAAGACTATTGATCACAAACTGCCTCAAGATTTGGATGTGAATGTCCTAATTTCAGGCTCTGTTCGGAAGGACAGTTTTGTCTGATACTGAAATATTGTTTGGCCATTCATTTTATCCTGTTAAGACTTTAAATTTGTCTTCCCACTACAGCCTATTCTCTGAAGGTTTGAGAAATTGGCTCAAGATGTTCTTAAAAGAGGCAGGTCACTTTTTTCTGGTTTCAATAGGCTATCTTGTCTGTGTCTTTTAACAGTTTGACTATATGTCCTTGTGTGAGCTTCTTTGGGTTTGTACTACATGGATTTTGTTGAGTTTTTTGAATTTGTAGTTTCACATCCTTTATCAAATTTGGGAAGTTTGGAGATATTATTTGTTTAAATAATATTTCTCTCTCCTCCTTCTTCTAGAAGGCTCATAATGTGTATGTGGTTATTACTGTCATGCTTTACTTTTTTTCCAACAATTGCCTTACATTTTGCTCGTTTTCTTTCCACTACTTTTCAAATATTATAGTTTTAATTTTCCTACCTTCAAGTTTGCCACTTATTATATTTCCCTGTTGAAATATGTTGTTGAATGCTTTTGCTCAATTTTTATTTTTATTTTATTTTATTATTTTTTAAATTATACTTTAAGTTCTAGGGTACATGTGCACAACGTGCAGATTTGTTACATATGTATACATGTGCCATGTTGATGTGCTGCACCAATTAACTCATCATTTACATTCGATATATCTCCTAATGCTATCCCTTCCCCCTCCCCCCACCACACAACAGACCCCAGTATGTGATGTTCCCCTTCCTGTGTCCAAGTGTTCTCATTGATCAATTCCCACCTATGAGTGAGAACATGCGGTGTTCAGTTTTCTGTTCTTGCAATAGTTTGCTGAGAATGATGGTTTCCAGCTGCATCCATGTCCCTACAAAGGACATGAACTAATCCTTTTTTATGGCTGCATAGTATTCCATGGTGTATATGTGCCACATTTTCTTAATGCAGTCTGTCATTGATGGACATCTGGGTTGGTTCCAAGTCTTCACTATTGTGAATAGTGCTTCAATAACATACGTGTGCATGTGTCTCTATAGCAGCATGATTTATAATCCTTTGGGTATATACCTAGTAATGGGATGGCTGAGTCAAATGGTTTTCCTAGTTCTAGATCCTTGAGGAATCGCCACACTGTCTTCCACAACGGTTGAACTAGTTTACAGTCTACCAACAGTGTAAAAGTGGTCCTATTTCTCCACATCCTCTCTAGCACCTGTTGTTTCCTGACATTTTAATGATTGCCATTCTAACTGGTTTGAGATGGTATCTCATTGTGGTTTTGATTTGCATTTCTCTGATGGCCAGTGATGATGAGCATTTTTTCATGTGTCTGTTGGCTGTATGAATGTCTTCTTTTGAGAAATGTCTGTTCATATCCTTTGCCCACTTTTG
>NW_016868756.1:0-2087 GCF_001698545.2 Rhinopithecus bieti | reverse complement strand
GATTCCCTCTTTTTCTATTGATTGGAATAGTTTCAGAAGGACTGGTACCAGCTTCTCCTTGTACCTCTGGTAGAAGTCAGCTGTGAATCCATCTGTTCCTGGACTTTTTTTGTTTGGTAAGCTATTAGTTATTGCCTCAATTTCAGAGCCTGCTATTGGTCTATTCAGGGATTCAACTTCTTCCTGGTTTAGTCTTGAGAGTGTGTAAGCGTCCAGGTAGTTATTTCTTCTACGTTTTCTAGTTTATTTGCATAGAAGTGTTTATAGTATTTCCAATGGTAGTTTGTATTTCTGTGGGGTCAGTGGTGATATCCTCTTTATCATTTTTTATTGCATCTATTTGATTCTTCTCTCTTTTCTTCTTTATTAGTCTTGCTAGCGGTCTATCAAGTTTGCTGATGTTTTCAAAAAACCAGCTCCTGGATTCACTGATTTTCTGAAGGGTTTCTCTTGTCTCTATCTCCTTCAGTTTTGCTCTGATCTTAGTTATTTTTTGCCTTCTGCTAGCTTTTGAATGTGTTTGCTCTTGCTTCTCTAGTTCTTTTAATTGTGATATTAAGGTATCAATTTTTTATCTTTCCTGTTTTTTCTTGTGGGCATTTAGTGCTATAAATTTCCCTCTACACACTGCTTTAAATGTGTCTCAGAGACTCTGATATGTTGGATCTTTATTCTCATTGGTTTCAAAGAACATCTTTATTTCTGCCTTCATTTCGTTATGGACCCAGTAGTCGTTCAGGAGCAGGTTGTTCAGTTTCCATGTAGTTGAGAGATTTTGAGTGAGTTTCTTAATCCTGATTTCTAGTTTGATTGCCCTGTGGTCTGAGAGACAGTTTGTTATAATTTCTGTTCTTTTACATTTGCTGAGGGGTGCTTTACTTCCATCTATGTAGTCAATTTTGGAAGAAGTGTGATGTGATGCTGAGAAGAATGTAAACTCTGTTGATTTGGGGTGGAGAGTTCTGTAGATGTCTATTAGGTCTACTTCGTTCAGGGTTGAGTTCAATTGCAGAATATGCTTGTTAACTTTTTGTCTCATTGATCTGTCTAATGTTGACAGTGGGGTGTTATAGTCTCCCATTATTGCTGTGTGGCAGTCTAAGTCTCTTTGTACGTTTCTAAGCAGTTACTTTATGAATGTAAGTGCTCCTGTATTGGGTGCATATATATTAGGATCATTAGTTCTTCTTATTTAATTGATCCCTTTACTGCTCTGTAATGGCCTTCTTTGTCTTTTTTGATCTTTGTTGGTTTAAAATCTGTTTTATCAGAGACTAGATTGCAATCCCTGCTTTTTTTTGTTTTCCATTTGCTTGTTAGATCTTCTTCCATCCCTTTATTTTGAGCCTATATGTTGCTCAATTTTAAATTTAGTTATTCAGTTTTGGTTCTAGAATTTCCATTTCTTTTAATATTTTATATCCCATTCTTTTGTTTTCATTTTGAAGAATACTTTACAAACTATAGAATTCTTATTTGACAGTTTTGTTTTTCCTTTCAGTATGCCATCCCACTGTTTTCCAGCCTCCATGGTTTATTATTAGTAATCATGTTATTCTTATTTAGGGCCAGATACAAAGATTTGTGTGTGTGTGTGTGCGTGTGTGTGTGTGTGAATCTGGTAAGTCACTTCTCTCTATTTTCCAAATAATTTTTTGTCTTTCTGTAGGTTACTTATGATGTGCCTCATTTTAGATCTTTTGAGTTTATGTTACTTGGAGGTTGTTGAGATTCTTAGATGGGTAGATTTATACATTTCATATAATTTGTGATGTTTTTGACCATGATGAATTCAAATATTGGTCCTCACTTATCTGACTCTCCCATTTTTCCTGGGACTCCCATTGTGTATATATCAGTAAAGTTAATGTTGTGTCATAAGGATTTTATTACTTTTGTTTCACAATTTTTCTGTTTCTCAGACTAAAAAATCTTAATTTACCTTTCTTCTAATTTTCCTTCTGCCTGCTCTAATCATTTTAGTTATTATAATTTCAACTAAAGTATTTGTTTGATTTCTTTTCATAATTTACATCTCTATTCATGTGATGTTCTCATATTTTTAAATTCTTTATATATTACTGCTT
>NW_016868755.1:0-1129 GCF_001698545.2 Rhinopithecus bieti | reverse complement strand
CCGCGCAGCGTCCGGGGGTGGGCCCGGTGCAGTCCCCGCGCCCGGCCTTCCCCGCCCAGGCCCCGCGCTCTCGCCCCGCCTGGGGGCTCCTCCCGCGCGGACCCCGTGGCGCCCGATCTGGGGCCCTCGGATTCGATGTGCTTCGATTCGGATTCGTTTGTCTGAGAACAAAACCCGGATTCTGAGAAAAGGAGATGGGCTCAGCCGCCGGGAAGACGCCAGGGGACCCGGGAGCGGTAGGGCGCCCGGCCTGGGTGTTCTGGGAACCCGACAGAGACGAAGGAGGCAGAGACAGAGTCCGGGCGAGACAGAGATGGGCGGAAACCCTGGCAAGAGACAACGACCGACTCCGCGGGGCGCAGACACGAGGCCAGTCCGAGAGTGCCAGAGACACAGACACAGAGACGCCGAGCTGGAGAGAACCCGGCGGGGACGAGACACTGGGAGGGATGGGGGGGAGAGAGAGAAAGAGAGAGAGAGAGAGAGAGAGAGAGAGAGGAGAGAGAGAAACGAGGGGTGGGAGAAACGAGGGGTGGGGGATCGGATCAGAGACTCGGAGAGACAGCGGAGGCCCAAGGAGAAAACTCAAGAGAGACCGACGCAGAGCCAGAGACACAACGATAGACGAGAGACAGAGACGCCGAGACGAGAGGAGACCGCGAGAGACGAGGCCGGAGAGCGACAGAAACACGGAGAGAAAACCTGGAGGCGGAGGCGCCCAACCCGAGGGTCGGGGACAGGGGACGCGCGGGAGCCCAAGCGACGAGGCGAGGCCCCGCGGGGTCGGACCCGGATGGGGGCCCGGGCCGCAGGAGGCGGAAAACGACGGCGCTGGGCCCAAGGGCCCCAAAACGCGGAGCCGCCGGGGGCCTCCGCGCCTGGAGAGACAAAGCCGCGGCAGCGACGGCAACAGGAGGTACAGCCTGAGCCGCCGCTGCCACCGGGACGTCGGGCGGGGAGACCTCGGGCGGGGGTCGGCGGGCTCCGGGAAGCCGAGCCCGAGGCGGGGGAGCGACCTCGGGCGGAGAGGCGAAGTCCTGAGGAGGGAAGGAACCGGAGCCAGGGCCCGGGACGCGAGAGGGGGAGCGACGGCGGCCGCGGCCGGCCCGACGCCCACCTGGTCGCTCCC
>NW_016868754.1:0-480 GCF_001698545.2 Rhinopithecus bieti | reverse complement strand
CATCCGCCTCCCAGGTTCAAGTAATTCTCCTGCTTCAGCCTCCTGAGTAACTGGGATTAAAGGCGTGTGCCACCACGCGCAGCTAATTTTCATACTTTTAGTAGAGATGATGTTTCATCATGTTGGTCAGGCTGGTCTCGAACTCCTGACCTCATGATCCACCCGCCTTGGCCTCCCAAAGTGTTGAGATTACAGGCATCAGCCACTACACCCGGCCAGTAAGTTATTTTTTATCTTTATTTTACTTTTAGAGACAAGGGCTTTCTGTTTCCCAGGCTGGAGTGCAGTGGCATGATCGTGGCTCACTGCAGCCTTGCCACCACACCCAGCTAGTGTTTTTCTTCTCCTTCCTTCTTTCCTTCCTTCCTTCCTTCCTTCTTCTTTCTCTTTCTTTCTTTCTTTCTTTCTTTCTTTCTTTCTTTCTTTCTTTCTTTCTTTCTTTCTTTCTTTCTTTCTTTCTTTCTTTCTTTCTTTCTTTCT
>NW_016868753.1:0-312 GCF_001698545.2 Rhinopithecus bieti | reverse complement strand
CAAGTCTTGCTCTGTTGCCCAGGCTGGAGTGTAGTCTTGTGGTCATGGCTAAACGCAGCCTCACACTCCTAGGCTCAAGCGATCTACCTGCCTTGGCCTCCCAAAGCACTAACATTACAGGTATATGCCACCACTATACTGTTTCTTACTTTTTTTTTTTTTTGAGATGGAGTTTCAGTCTGTTGCCCAGGCTGGAGTGCAATGGTGCAGTCTTGGCTCACTGCAACCTCCACCTCCCTGGTTCAAGCGATTCTCCTGCTTCAGCCTCCTGAGTAGCTGGGACTACAGGAACCCACCACCACAACTGGCTAA
>NW_016868752.1:0-245 GCF_001698545.2 Rhinopithecus bieti | reverse complement strand
TATATTTTGTTCTCTAGCTACAAGGAAATTGTGACATTTGGAGCTTCTGTGTATGTTCTCGATCCTTCAACAGCTACTCTTAATAGCCGTATTTATTGATGGGTAATAATTCTCAATACATCACATAATTATATCATATAAACTGCAAAAATGCATTATACAGAGAAGAAAACACTGAATTCTATGAGAACAAATAAATTAGATTTCGAAGAGCACTGATTTCTTTCTTATCCTGTCTACCTGAC
>NW_016868751.1:0-725 GCF_001698545.2 Rhinopithecus bieti | reverse complement strand
TACTTCTAAACATTTTAAAACACATGCTGTAACACAAACTGGGATACTCATAAGCCATTTTTTAAAAAATTAAATAAATGATACTGGAACAAATTAGAGTAGAAAATATTAGGCAACAACACAGGTTCGTGAACTTTTCTTTGAGATGTGTGTGTATGTGCACAGTGTGTGTATGTGCACAGTATGTGCATGAGTTAGAATAAAATCATGTTTCTGACTGTACCACAGTAAAAATTGAAAAATACTGCCGTCTATACCTTGAATCAAAATGATCTGTGGCAATTATAATATGCAAAAAAAGAAAAATCTTAAAGTGCTATGACTGTCAGATTTGATTGGTAACTTCCTCAGATGTAGAAGCTCTATGGGCTATTTTTTTATTTTCTCCTTCACTAGACAGATAAGCAGATATCTCTCAGATGGTTCTCTGGATTTTACAACTCAGAATTTGATCAACAACTCTGGTGCTCAAGCATATACGATATCTCATTTGATGCCAAGCAGCACTGTGAGTTAGGGCTCATGCAAACATTAGAGATGAGGACACAACTCAAATACCTTTTTGAAATATCACCCAACTAGTACAGGACAGAAATAGGAAACAAATATGGATCCAATGATGCCAACCCCTTCTCCTCACTCTCCTCCATCTACACACAACTTTTAAATTTAGAGCAGAAAACAGGATGGTTATGAGTGTGAGTCCTTACATCACGAGTGTAGAT
>NW_016868750.1:0-1261 GCF_001698545.2 Rhinopithecus bieti | reverse complement strand
TTTCCTTTTCTATAAAATGAAAAGAGTCTCAATCTGCAGTGTATACTATTGGTCTGATAATTTGATAAAATAATATATATAAAACATCACATACAATTCATGACACATGGAAAAAATTCAAAAACAGTTCATTCCTTTCTATCATGTGAAAGTCAAAGTGAGATGCGGAGCAGAGATCAGAGTGGGAGAAATATTTAGTGATAAAATAGTAATATAGACTAGGACCAAGACAACCTAGATACTACTTGTCCTTGGGCTAAGATACTATATTTGTCATTTTATGTAATAATTACATGATGCTTCCTGTATCATGAACATATTCTCCATTAGTTTTCCTTAACATTACTACATTATATATTTTTTTGTCTATTTTTTTTTTTTTTTTTTTTTCAGTTTTGGGCTATGCAGCTTTGTTTGCTTCACAGGTTTTCTCTGTTTTATCCCCTCAGATCTTCATTATATTTATACAGCATCTGTTCAAATTTGCTTTCTTGTCCAGTGATGATCTGCATTTTACCTGTGCTATTATGACGTTTCTCCAAAGCAATGGGGAGGCTAAATTCTCCAGAGTTTATCATTTCTGATACACATTTTAAGTAGCTTTCATGTTTACTACCTTCAGTGATGAGTAAGAAGTTCCAAAACCTTTTAATTCTCATAGAATAATATCATTTTATTGGTCCATCAATGCTACAAATAATTATTGGTCACCAAATACCTTTATTCAATTAATAAGGAAACTGAAATCCAAAAAAGATTAGTGACTCGTCAAACATCAGATAAATAAATGGCCTATTTCTCATGTCTCTAGGACTACATAAAATGGATGTCAAAATATGAAAAAGACAGGGAAAACTAACCATGACACACATGGTCCACACCCATTACAACTGCCCAGGATCTTGGAAAAAGAGGCTAGTGCATACCAAAGGATTTCTAGCTGGGTTTTTATAAGGTGACTTCCTTGGACAATACAAAGCTCTTCTTTCCTAAAGAGATAGAGTTGGGGAAAACATGTATTGGAAAACATGAAATCTGGGTCCTTTTCACAGTATAATTTTAATTCTTCTCTAGGCAGCAGCAGCTCTTTACTCCCCCAAACAATTTCTGCCAGTTGAATACACCAGAAAGGGCATGCAAACTTCTTTTTGGGTTTTTCTTTCTTAATACCCGAACAATTCCCTCTGATTCTATTTACAAACCAATTAACAGTATGGACAAGTAGGCAGTTCAAAATTCCAAATAATTTAGGACATTTTTC
>NW_016868749.1:0-1173 GCF_001698545.2 Rhinopithecus bieti | reverse complement strand
CTTTATATTCCTGGATACATGTGCAGAATGTGCAGGTCTGTGACAGAGGTATACATGTGCCATGGTGGTTTCTGCACCTATTAACCTGTCATCTAGGTTTTAAGCCACACACGCATTGTGTATTTGTCCTAGAGTTTTCCCTTCCACTTTCTCCCACACAGCAACAGGGCTGGCGTGTGATATTCCCCTCCCTGTGTCCATGTGTTCCCACTGTTCAAATTGGACTTATGAGTGAGAACACATGGTTTTGATTTTCTGTTTCTGTGTTAGTTTGCTGAGAATGATGGTTTCCAGCTTCATCACACCCCTGGAAAAGACATGAACTCATTCTTTTTCATGGCTGTATAGTATTCCATGTTGTATATGTGCCACATTTCCTCTATCTGTCTATTATTGATGGTCATTTGGTTTGGTTCCAGGTCTTTGCTATTGTAAATAGTGCTGCAGTAACCATACATGTGTATGTGTCTTTATAGTAGAATGACTTATAATACTTTGGGTATATACACAGTAATCGGATGGCTGAGTCAAATGGTATTTCTGGTTCTAGATCCCTGAGGAAACTCCACTCTGTCTTCTGCAATGGCTGAACTGATTCGTAGCCAATAAACAAATGAAAAAAAAGCTCATCAACACTGGTCATTAGAGAAATGCAAATGATTCTTTAAAAAGTGTAAGAACTTCCGAATCAGGTATTCTATCTTGAAGAGGCTCCCCGGTCCGATATTTCTGGAAAATCTCATGTATCTTTTGCCTCTCTTGAATTTTACCCTGAAGATAGACACATTATGGCCTTAAAGTCTCCTGCACTAATGGACTTAGCAGATGTGACAAATGATATAAGTTTGGTTCTTTGTAATGAGTTTTAATCAAATAATCACCTAAGAGTATTGAGAATACTGCTGTTGACACAGAGCAGAAAGAAGTGCTAACAAGGTATGAACTATCTTCAAATTACCAAAATAATTTGGAGAAATGAACTTGTTGATTTTCTTCTTTATTTTACTTACTTATTCAAAACTTGTTGAGTGCCAAGAGGTGGGATACAAAGACAATGAAATTATTTATCTTTCCTATATTAACCATAGGCTAATATTATTTTGCACCTCTGGTCTTATGTTTGAGAACAGATAAGTTTTATCTTAATATTTTATCTCGTGTGTGTGTGTGTGT
>NW_016868748.1:0-313 GCF_001698545.2 Rhinopithecus bieti | reverse complement strand
ACTATTCACAATAGTAAAGATTGGAACCAACCCAAATGCCCATCAATGATAGACTGGATAAAAATTATGTGGCACATATACACCATGGAATACTATGCAGTCACAAAAATGGATGAGTTCTTGTCCTTTGCAGGGACGTGGATGAAGCTGGAAGCCATAATTCTCAGCAAACTAACACAGGAACAGAAAACCAAACACTGCATGTTCTCACTCATAAGTGGGAGCTGAACAATGAGAACATATGGACACAGGCAGGGGAACATCACACACCAAGGCCTGTTGGGGGGTGGGGGACAAGGAGAGGGAGAGCATT
>NW_016868747.1:0-312 GCF_001698545.2 Rhinopithecus bieti | reverse complement strand
TCAATGTGCTCCTATATATCCCTTTGTATATTCCATGAAAACAGTGTTAGCACCTGCTCAATGAACAGAAAGCTGTAACTCTGTGAGATGAATTCCCACATAAAAAAGAACTTTCTCAGAAAGCTTCTTTCTAGTTTTTATCTGAGGATATTTCCTTTGTCATCGTAGTATTCAATGTGATACAAAATATCCATTCTCAGATACCCCAAAAACAGGGCAACCAATCTGCTCCATGAAAATAATCGTGTAACACTTTGAGATGAATTCACAAATCACAAAGCAGTTTCTCAAAAGGTTCTTTCTAATTTTGTC
>NW_016868746.1:0-1530 GCF_001698545.2 Rhinopithecus bieti | reverse complement strand
AAAATTAGAAAAAACTAAGAGAATGCTAACAACATCAGCCATGAGTATTAAAATGCACTTCCTATCTACTTTCTCTGTGTTCTTTCCATCTCAAAAATTTTCCAGCATTCTAGAATATCGTGTGCATGCATGAGTTCACCTCTCCTTGCTAACTATCTACACACTGCTGTAACTGTCCCTGCATTCTATCTTCTATCCACGACATTTTCTAAAAACAGGAAAGAAGTGAACCATGGGTCTTTTAAACTCTGAACAGATGTCGCCAGCAACCTGCTGGTTTGAAGGAGCCAAGATAGCAAGTTTGCATATAATATAAATTGTGGCAGGTTTTTAATCCTGTTTCTTAACTTCAAGATGATTCCTTTTATTTTTTCCAAAGAAGATACTTGTCTTGGGTATTCAAATATTATGAATGGTTCCTTATTCTCTAGATAGTTTTGGTTTAAGCTCTATTGTTTTAAGCCAGTTAATTCTTTAAAGGATAATTTTCCCTTTTCATTTCCATTTCTTATGTTTTATTATTTTCTAAAGCATCTAAGTATTGATTGTGACAAGTAGGGTTTGATTTTCTGGTTCACTAGACTGACACACCACAAACGGGAAGGTGGAAAGTTAGTAGTCCAGAAAACAGACACGGCTGACTGTGTAATCTTTCTGTATACATGTGTACAATCTATCTCTTCCAGCCCTCTCAAGATATGCATATATATCAATAAAATAGGGAAAAGACCTAGTTCTTTTTTTCTATCTATTTAACAAAGCTGCTTTTAAATGTTTTCAAAATATGACAAACTCTGGCTGAATTTGAGATTCAGTGAGATTGTTTTGTGCCTTTTAATGTGCTCTTTAAAGTATTTTTTTCTTTTCATTTTCATGTGTCACTCATCTCTTCAATGATGTACACATAATTTCTTTATGCCAGTCTAAACATTGTAAAAGGTAAGCTGGAAAAGTTAGGTTAGATCAAAAGGGTAAAATTAGGTAAATGAGATCATGGAATTAAGGTGTTAGCACAATGAAAAGGAGAACTTTGGAACCATAAAACAGTAGAAAATGGCAAGAGTAGAATGTCATGGAATTGTTTTACAAGCAAACTTAATATGGCTACGTACCAAAATGAAAGAGCAAGAGCATATTCTGTATTTTTTTAGCTTCCTAAAAGCATTCTAACCATCATAGCTCTTGTGAGCAATGCAACAATACAGAAGAAGGAAGGAAGGTAAAGGAGGAGAAAGGAAATAAGTCATTTTAAACTCTTTTCAGTGGCCTTGGGAGTCAAATATACATAAACTGTGGAACAAATTTCCTAAATGTGGTGAGATCACCTACTTCATTTCACTGTCAATTCTGGGCCTTTCTTGGCCACCACTTTTATGCTTTCATTTCATATTTTATGAAAGTTTTATTTTGTGGTCTAAGAAGTCAGACTTTAAATGGAAAAATAAATTAGCAAAGAAATGTGTTTTATTTACTTTTCTTTTCTCACTTCTTCTCTCATTTTCTCTCTCCCTCTTTTTCACCCATCCTAAA
>NW_016868745.1:0-265 GCF_001698545.2 Rhinopithecus bieti | reverse complement strand
TGAATCTGAGAAGGGATATTTTGGATGCCATTTAAACCTATGGTGACAAAGGAAATATTCTCAGATAAAACTAGAAAGAAGGTTTTGGGAAAGTTCTTTGTGATGAATGAATTCAACTCAAAGAGTTACACCTTAATATTCATGGAGGAGTTTGCAAACACTGTTTATGTGGAATCTGCAGAGTGATATTTGGGAGTGCTTTGAGGCCAATGGTGAAAAATGAAATATCCTCAGATAAAAGTAGAAAGAAGAATTCTGAACAACT
>NW_016868744.1:0-1525 GCF_001698545.2 Rhinopithecus bieti | reverse complement strand
AAAAAAAAATCAGACTTCATGGCACTTAGAATAGGAAGCTTAAATAGATTAAGTCATGCTTTGTCACCCAGGCTGGAGTGCGGTGGCACAATCGTAGTTCACTGCAGCCTCCATCTCCTGGGCTCAAGCAGTTCTCCCACCTCAGCCTCCCAAGCAGCTGGGATTGTTCTCCCGCCTCAGCCTCCCAAGTAGCTGGGATTACAGGCGTGAGCCACCATGCCTGGCTTAATTTTTTTTTTTTTTTTGAGATGGAGTCTTGCTCTGTTGCCCAGGCTGGAGTGCACTGGAGCACAATCTTGGCTCACTGCAACCTCCATCTCCTGGGTTCAAGCGATTTCCAGCAAATTTTTGTATTTTCAGTAGAGACGGAGTTTCACCATGTTGGCCAGGCTGGTCAGGAACTCCTGATCTCAAGTAATCCACTGGTCTTGGTCTCCCAAAGTGCTAGGATTACAAGCGTGAGCCACCGTGCTGGGCCCTAATTTTTTTTTTTTTTTTTTTGGAGACGGAGTTTTGCTCTGTCACCCCAAGCTGGAGTGCAATGGTACCATCTCAGCTCACTGCAACCTCTGCCTCCCAGGTTCAAGCGATTATCCTGCCTCAGCCTCCCAAGTAGCTGGGATTACAGGTGCGCACCACCATGCCCATCTATTTTTTGTGTTTTTAGTAGAGGCAGGGTTTCACCATGTTTGCCAGTCTGGTCTCGAACTCCTGACCTCAGGTGATCCACCCGCCTCAGCCTTCCAAGGTGCTGGGATTACAGGCGTGAGCCACCACACCTGGCCAACCCTAATTTTTAATTTTTTTGTAGATGGGGGGGCTCTCCTCATCTTGTCCGGGCTGGTCTAGAACCCCTGAACTCAAGCGATTCTCCTGCCTTGGCGTCCTAAAGTGCTGTGATTACAGACGTGAGCCACCACACGCAGTTGGAAGTATTCTTTTAGGAAACTCGTTTTAAGTCTGTAATCCTGTATATAAATTGTGTGTGCATGTGTATCTGCACATACTGGGTTGCACTATGGAATTATTTCTTATTGTGGGTTGTAGGAAAATGGTTGAAAGCCACTGCTTTAGACACCTTCACAATGCTCAGCTAGGTAACAAAAGATCTGTAGTCAGTGGCCTGCTGTGTACCTTGCCGGATACATTTCCCATGACCCTCCCACAGCAGCATTACTATACCTTTTCCCTGTCTAAAAGGGTGCTATCTTCAAAGGACTGTTTTTCCCCTCCTCCTTTAAAAAAGAAAGCTAGGAGGAGGCAGTATACTGTTGTAATGAGCCAGACTGCTTGGGGTTGAGATCCTAGCTTTGTTCTTATGTAGCTGTATGACTTTAGACAAATTATTTAATCTCTCAGTGCCTATTTCATTTGTAAAATGAAAATAATAGTACTTTCCTCATTGGACTGTTGAGGAGATTAAATGAATTAATATCTGTAAAGTGCCTAAAACATTGCTGGGAGCATAGTAACTGCTGTTATATCTAAGAGGCCTTATTTATTCCTTTTTTTTTTTTTTTTTTTT